>NC_056599.1:42657017-42830588 GCF_018340385.1 Cyprinus carpio
TTGCGCCCAAATCTAGCACTTCCTCTGTAGCCACATGTTCTTTTTACTTCGGGTTTGGTGCAGTTTCATTTTTTTCACGTCCTGTAAAAACGCATTCTATGAACACTTTATTCTCGAGCTAAGTGCTGTTTGTGGGGTTTTAAAAAACCCCTTTTCAAAAAGACTGGGGAGTGAAAAGCCTGTTTTAGTGCGGGGGGTTTGACAAAATTTATATCATTTTTTTTTTTTTTTCAAATTTCCCTTTCCCCCCGGTTTTGCCGGTTTTTTTTCATGCAAAACGGGTTGTACAATGCTTTTTCGGGTTTTATATTCCAAGACGTGCTTTTAGCCCACAGCACTTGCAAAAACGGGTTTTTTTGGTCGCTTTGGTTTTTTGGGAAAACCAAAAACCCCTCCAAACAAGCCCAGGCTCCCTTTTGGCCAAGTTTTTTGGGGGGGGTTCCCAGTTCTCCCTTTCTGCAGCACCCTCTTCCTGAACGCCTGTTTAAACACACCTCCTCGCACGCGTATGCAGTCCGGGTTGGGTGCAAAAGCACACGACTCTTGTGCTTTCAAAAAGGCCCGGGTTTGCTTCCACTACTGATCCTTCTTTTTAGTCCAAACACAACATTTGTTCATTTTTTTGTTTCATTCATGAAAAAAAAAAAAAAAAAAAAAAAAAAAAAATTTAATATAAATTTAATATAAAAATTTATATATATATATTATGTCCTTTGAGTTCGAGGCTTTCTTGTTCCCTTCCTTTTTTTCCTCGTCATGCCCGATCGCTTTCACTCCCTCTGGGGTTGGGTACCTAATGGGGTGGGAGGGGTGGGGAATTGAGAAAGGCGGGTTTTATAGGCACCCGGGGGCCTCATGCCGGAGCGAACACGTAGTTTTGCTGCAAGTTCAGAGTGCGCCGGGTTTTTGGGGTGCTGTTTGTAGCGCAAGGGGGCAGAGTGTTGCAAAGCCTATTGTTTTGTGTGTGCACGTTCCGAAACCCACGTTTGGAAGTAAACTGATGACACAGAGGGGTCTCCGTGACCCTGGGGAATTTTAAGTGCCGAAACGTCTGCTACCCAATCGCTAGTTGTAGGCAAGGCTGCCACAATCCATTTTCGGCTGCGTTCTCTTGAAGTGTGTAGAGGGGAAAGGTATGAATTACGGGGGCTGTTTTTTTTTTTTTTTTTTTTTTTTTTTTTTTTTTGTTTTTGTGATACTTACCGATTGTTTTTTTTTTCTTTAATTTTTTTTCCCCCTTTTCCCGCTACCGGTGGGTTGTAAAAGATTGGTGTTCGTGAAGTGATTGTGACCACCGGGGTACTTTCTTTTCCTTTTTTTTTTTTGTTTGTTGTTTTTGTTCCTTCCCCCCCCCTAGTCTAGTCTGGGGGGGATTGGGGCCCCATGGATAGAAAGCTATCAGTTCTAGTCGGTTTCCTTATGTTTCACCCTTTTGGAACTGGTGTGCAGGTAGTGCTGTGATGGTGCATAAAGGGGCATGATTGTGTGGTTATGTAGGCGGGTTTTTTGTGTGTTTGTTCTACCAAAAAAAGGGGTTCTTTAGTTCACTTGGGGTTTGAAACCTGGGTTTGGTCCATTTTTAACCCGGGCCCGCCCCCTTACTTACCCCATGTAAAATTATGTTTTGTTATTTTTAAAAACCAAAAACGACTAAATTTTTTAATTAAAGATAAAAAAGTTGTATTTTTCCGTTCTAAAAAAAGCCTGGGGGTGTGCTCTTTTTGAGTCCCCTTGCCATTAGGGGTTTTGGTGCCCCAAGGGGGGGCGTTTTTATTCCTTAGCCCTTATGGGGGTTTACATATATTTATTTTTTTTGAAAATTTATATATTTTTAGCATTGTGAGTCTTTTATCCGAACATGGGCTAACAATCTTTTCATATTTTTAAACTTGTTTAAACCTATAAAACCCCAACGAATTATTCTGCATTTGACTTTTAGGTTTTATAATAACTGCTCAAAAAACACAAAACATTTAAAACAATAATTAGCCTACTTTTCTTGTTAAAAATATTTAAATTAAAACCCACAGGCAAAACATTTTTGCCTTTTTCGGGTCTTAATGAACGTTTTTTGCCCCCTAAAAAGTGAATATATATTTTTTTTCCTTTTTTACATGTGCACTTTTTTAATTTTAAACCGGGTAAAAAACCCAGTGTTTTGTGTGAAACACTTTAATTAGTTACATTTATTGTAAATGACTTTTCCCCGTGTCAACCCCTTTTTAATTTTCACCGCAAACAATGCGCTACATTTTAATTCGCGCGTGCCACAGCAAAAAAAAACCTCGGTACTCCTGCACTGCTGCAGCCCCCGCTCCGGACGCACTGGGAACCACACAACGCTAAACCGAATCCGTTAACAGGTTGCGTAAAAAATACCAAGCTACGCACTGCAGCGGGGTATGTGAAACATGGAAAGCCAAAATATCAAAAACGCCTGTTCGGGGCGCTATTGCACCTGACCGTAAAAAGCGGCGATTTAACACGAAAGCGCCCGCGCGTGATTTGCCATAAAACCCCGTTCTTAGCGTGCGTTTTGGGGTTTGCGGAAAACCCGGCGTCAGCGGCGTTTTTTTTTATAAATCGGCGTCCTTGCTTGATTTGCTGAAAAAAACTTTCTTGACGCCCCTTTTGGGCCCCAAAAAAACCGCGTTTTTTACGTGAGTTTATCATAATAAAACGGGCGCCAAGGGGGCCCGTTTCGACGACAAAACGCTTTTTGACGGTAAACGGTAAACCAACTGGGGGTTTATGGAACGCCAAACGTTCCTTTTCGCCTTTAAAAAACCCTGGTGAAAAAGGTATTTTCCCCCAAAAATTTGCCGTAAAAACCGTTTTTTAAAAGGCGAAAATTCGGTTTTTTCCCACAGCAAACCCCTTTAAATTCGCTTTTATTGTCCAACAAACCCCCGTTTTCGCCGTTTGGCCTCCAAAAAACCCCCGTTTCGGCGTCCTTTTGAAAAAGCGGCGAAAAAAAGGGCTTTTCTGAAATTTTAAAAAATCCCCCCTCCTTTTCTGCACAGCCCACCCCCTTTGATCAGTAAAATGTCAATGTGAAGGGCATCTATTCAGGACCCTTTTTTTTTAAACGTTATGGGGCCAATATTTGGTTTTCTCATTGATGTTTTATTTTTCACGGGGTCCCCGGGGGTCTTCGTCTTCTTTTTCTAGTACAAAAATGGTGCAGTTTTATTACCTTCTGATTATTACTGATCAAAATTCTTATGCGTGGCTGCCTTCTCGACCGGCACGTTGCTTTAGTGCCCGTTCGAGTCTGGGTCGAGGATTTTTTTCTCTCTTTTTGTTTGTTGTGTTTTAAATTATTTTCAAAAATGGAAAAACTCCCCTTTCTGCAAAAAACGAAAACCAAATTGTTTTTTCATCGCCTTCCGAATCATTTGAACAAACAGTGGCGCCTTTTTTTGGTGTTTAAAATTTTGACTTCCCCATGTGAAAGCGCTTGTTTTTTTTCTTTTTATTTGGGCTTGCTTCAGTATGGGGATCTGCAGCGTTACTGCAGGGGGGATATTACATCCTTTTTTAGAGTATTTTAATTCTTTTTTTGATGGCATTTTTATAAGATTAATCCCCAACTGTCTACAATATATAGCTACCCCAAAAACTCCTCAGCCCCAAAAATCTGACTCTTTAAGATATCAATAAAAATTAACAGTTATTTTAAACCGCCGGGGTTGTAATATTTCTTTTTTGTTTGATTGCTAAAATTTTGAATAACCCAAATGAAATAAGAAAAAAAGAAATAAAGAAAAATGACCCCGGTTTTTGTATTATTATTATTAGCCCATTTTTATTATTTTATTTTTTTTATTAATAATCTAATAATAATGTTTTATTATTATTTATATTTTTCTTTTTCCGAAACAATAAACGAAAATCAATTATCTATTTTTTTTTTTATTTTGTAAAATAATAAAAATAAAAAAGCTTTCTTTGTGCGTGGGGGCCCTAAAAAGAACACTTTTGCTGTCCCATCCGCGGGGATAAGGTTCATTGATTGCCGCTCAGCAAGTTATCTCAAAAACGTTTTTTCATGTTTGGCTGCTGCATGGGCCTTGAAAATAAGGCTACCCTATCTAAACCAAGCGCAACACTGCCCTTCCGGGCGGGGCTGGCGCCCCCTTCTTTTGTAACAACAGGGGAAAAAGAAATTAAAATGTCTCTTCTTTTGTGTCTTCCACAAAACGTTACAAATTTTTTTTTTGTAAAGTGGGCCCTATACATTTGAAGGGTCCAAAATGAAATCGAAAAAAATGTATTTATTTTATAAATCAAAAAAGGGGCTACGGGGGCAGTCTTTCCTCAGGCTCCTTATCTGCATTGTGCCACACCCCCCTCCAGCGCAGCTTATTCCTACATTAAAAAGCTGTATTTAGCCTAAAAATTTAGCATTTCCCTGTCTTATCAGGGCCGGGTTTCCCATAAAGCTGATCTTTTTAGTATCAATCTGAGAAAAGGTTACGAATAAAGAAATTCAAACACCACCATGAAAAGTCTATCCCTTTCATTCATATTTCCAATATTACATTTTAACAAAAAAATTTTAAAGACATACATAACACGAAGTTGTCAATGCAATGGTTAATTGAAGCTATAACACAATTATTGTTCATGAATAATAAACAACTCTAAAATTTTCCCCCAAACCAAAAATAAACATTTTGATGCAAAAAAGGCATAAATTTAAAAGTGTTCATCCCCCTTTTTATATTATATATATTAATTATATAAATTTTATTATTATTATATATATATAATATAATCTTTTTCCAAACTCTGTCTCTTTTAAAATGTTTATAAGACTGTACTTTGGGTTTTAATAAAATTTTTTAACCCCCCCAATCCATCCATTTTTTACAGCCTGGCTACGGCCATGGGGGAAATACGTTTTTTAAAAAAAAAAAAAAAAAAAGGGTACAATCTGTAATATAGGTTTACCAAAGGCCATCTTTCAGCGCCGGGGACTTTACACTAACCGCCCCAAAAATCCCCAAACGCCCCCATTGCGGGCCCTTTCCCACCTAAAACGCCCTCAATTAGGTTTTAAACGTCCCCAAACGCCTCCATTGCGCCGCTCTTTACCACTAAAAAAGCCGTAATTACGGCATTTAAACGTCCCCAAACGCCGTCAAATTTCGGTTTTTGAACTCCCCAAAACCCCTCCATTGCGGCGTTTTAAACGTCACTAAAACCCCTCAATTGCGCCGCCTTCTTTTCACCCCAAAAAACCAAAACTCCCCTTTGTTAGGCCCAATTATTAAAATAATTAAAAATAGTTTTTGCATTAGTATGAAAGTTGATTGGTTTTTTGGGTTATTAGGGCCCATTGGTCTTTATTATTATTATTAATAATATTTTTTTTATTTTCTTTCATTATTTTTATTATTTTAATTTTTGGAGCCTTACTAGGGTTTAAAGGAAAGAGGGGGTATGTCCTAGACCAGGAATTGCTCATTAAATTTTTTTATTTTATAAAATGATTCGTTTAAATTTTTTCTTATAAAAATTTATGCGTTATATTTCAGCACTCCTCCCCGGCTGCTGAAAGTTCTACTCAGCCGCTTGATCTGTCCCGTACTTCAATAACGTCTGGTTTGGTTTCCTTACAAAAACAAAATCAAAGGGGCTACAGAACTTTTGGACTGCTGAAAGGTTATTTGGGGCTCCCACCCCCCCTTTAAGACCGTATCATCCCAAATGAGAAAAAGGGGGCAGAAAAACCTCTGGATCCCTCTCCAAATTACCCCCTTTTTAACTTTTCCATCTGGCCCCGGCGCTTTCAGAGCGCAAAATACCAGGACAGTCAGGCATCAAAAACAGTTCTTCCCCCCAGGCACAATCTACTCATGAAACAGTTAAAATGTTCCCCACTTATGCACATAAAAATGTGCAAATTATCTTATATTTATGTTGTACCCCTCAATCCAAGTACATCTCTTGCATCTGAATCTATTTGCTCAGTTCCAGCATTATCATCGATAGCACAAACTGATCATACAAAATTATTTATTTGCAATTTTGTTGTTGTTTTCTACTGTGTTGTTGTTGTCTTCCTATGTACTGGAAGCTTATGTCACTAAAAACAATTCCTTGTATGCGTAAGCATTACTGGGCAATAAAGCTCTTTCTGATTCTGATTATGGTTATGTTAGACATGCAAGGACAATGGCTTTGAAATGACAGGCAAGTACAAAAAATTGAGTGTCAAAACAAACCGGTATTTGGGGCCCTAGTTTATGTTTTGCTAAAAATGTATTGTATTGTTATTGTACTGTAATTTTTTATTATTATTTTATTTAAAATAAATTTATTTAATACTAAGTAAAATTCGAATCCATTTATTGACAGCTTATCACTTAGTATGCCCATAAAATTGTAATATAAGTTAATTTGGAGTATTTTGTTGATTGAACACATGCAAATTTTCTTAATATTATGCTTCAATATGTGTTTTAATATCACCATTGAAAATATTTGTATGAGCTCTGTATTGGTTTTCTTTAAATGCAATATCATAAAGGATATCTGAAGTACTTGATAGCGTTTTGACTTTTAACACAATCAAAATATACAGTATCTTTAGTTGGACTAGCACTATTTCCACAACAATTTTTTTATATTAAATGAATTAAAATTAAATTAAAAGTGCATTAGAACAATTTAGTTGTTCGAATTTAACAGACTTTAGTATGGAGATGTTTAGAAGTGTTGCTAAAATTACAAAAATAATTAAGCTAATGATGAACCACAAATAAATGTAAAAGAGACTTTAAAAAAATAAAAATAAATATTGACAAATAACATATGAGATCAACAAACTAAATAATCGAAGTAAAGTTTCACAAACAAGAAATTAAATGTCATCAATAATTAATCTAAATGGATTTGCACAAATAAAAAACTATCACAGATATATATTTATTGTCACAACCCACAGCTTGTCTGTCATTTATTGGAATAGCGTCCTGTGCATTTACGAATTGTGAGAAAACAAGACGTGCCTGACAATCCACAAATAGGTGGACCCCACCCACCGTATATCAAGCCCAATCAGATATAACTACAGCCCACATTTACAAAAATACTGTTGGCTTGGTTGGCTGATGATACACAGTCTAAATGGTCTAATAAGAAATCCAATTTTAAAACATCTTTTTACTGTAACGTTACCCTTTTACCCTTTTATGGTCCGTTATATTACCTATTTGAGCCAATGCAGTGAATGAAGTTATCTCAGGACGAGACCCGCCCTTGATTGTAAAAGCAAAACGTGATTGGTATAGCAAGATCGTGCTACGATTGGTCAGCGAAATGTGGCTGTATCTGTTATCTGGATTGGCTTGAGTAGATAGACGGTAGGGTGGCACAGGTCCACCTATTTTGTGTGGATTGTCAGCCACGTCTTGGTTTCACAATTCGTAAAATGCACAGGACCGACGATTTTTTCACAAATAACAGTGACAGAACAAAAAGCTGTGGTTCGTGACATAAAGTATTTATCTGTAAATATGTTTTTGTATTTGTGCAAACTCTCATTTTAATTATTTGTGAATTTAATATTCGAGTTGTGAAAACACTTCTCATATATTTTATTTGTCAATAGTATATATATATTTTTTAAAAAAACCTCTTATAACATTGTATTGTGGCTCATAATTTATTATGGTGTAATTAAGCAAGCAACCCAATTCGTATCTCCATACTAAGTCTGTTAGTATGTTCGAACAACTAATTTTGTGCTTTAATGACATTGTCACACGCTCCATCCAACCACAAGCGCGCACGCCCTCACTGAGTTAACTGGATCACGGACACAAGCTGCCCACTCGTCAGGCAACCATCATTCCACCTCGACCAGGGGCGGAGCTGGCCTACGGGAGCACACGGGACATTTCCCGGTGGCCTTATGGTCATTCTGAGCCTGCTGATGCAGGCTGCCGCTGTGCAGTCGATCAGATGACTGTGAGTGGCAATAGGCTGGTATGCAAACTGCGACTATTAATTGACGGACTATGAATCTACGAATCCAGGCAATCGCCGGAGTGAAAAATGATACCACACACAGACCCACCATTCACGCGAAGAAAGCACGCCTAATTGGCTATATCCCAGAGGTATGCTTTCATCTGGAAGCGTAAAAAGCAAAGGAGGAGCGCAGAGCGTGGGGAACGTTATAAACATAGGAGAAAAGCCCTGGCCACAGACGCAGCAAGTGTGCATGCAAAAAGAAATCCCAGCCATGTTCGCCAGTAAGGGGAGCAAGTCGGTCAGAACTACATTTACATTATCTTTGGAGCTAGGGGTACCCCGAGACAGCAACATATTGTTGGCCAGTCATCAGGCCCACGCATCTGGCCGCGCGTGAAAAATCCATGCGGGCCACATGTGGGCCATTGATCTGGGGCGGAAAAACTACTTGCTGTCTGGGGTGGGACGGTTCACTGAAAAAAATCGAAATGTTCGGTTCTCCACACACGGTTCGGCACGCGCTAGGGAACCGTGTTCACGAACTTAAATCTGATAAAGCATCTGTAATTATGGTTTACTATAAATAACACGTAAAACAAATGTTGTTAAAGATGTCATGTTATTAAACATATAAAATTTAAAAAAAAAAAAATAATAAAAAAAAAAAAAAATAAAAAAAAAAAAATATAAATATTATATAAAAAAATATATTATTATAAACCGCGGACAAACCATTCACTCGTGTTCAATACGAATACGAACACTGGATCAGTGCATTATTTAAATTGACAATCTTTATATTAATCGAACAGCAACAACAAATAAATCACTCACCGATCTTGATTGAACAGCTTTTGTAACTTTAATAAAGAATAATTTTTAATTTATAGTCCAAAATGCAATGCTGTTATACATTTGATTACTTTATTCGATTTCTGTACCTAAAAAACTGCTATACCTACCTAAAAAACCCTGGGAAAGTCAGTTTATTTTATTTGTACCTTTACTCTATTGTGTTTTTTATTTTTTGTGTGTTGTTGCTTGTAGTTAGAATATTCTTAGTATATGATAAAATAGCGTATTTTATATATATATAGTATAGTTTTTCCATAAAACATTTAGCACATACCAACGGTACCGAAACAGTGACTCTAAAAACCGTGAAACAAAACCGAACCGTGAAAAGAGTTGAACTGTTCACCCCATATATTTGACGTAATCATTTGGCAGACGGACGCTTTCATCCTAGCGACTTACAAATACATAAAAAAAACTATTCTAAAAAAAATAATACAAAACATATATAATGATAGAAGTTTTAAAAGAGCATCTTAATGACAAACTAGCACACTGTTTTACATATGGGGACCACAGAATTTTTTTTTGTGCCAAATTTACCAGAAATTTAGATTTTCCATTTCTAGCCTACAATATGTAGCCTATGTTTATTTATTTATTTTGAAGGTGTAGAAGGAAGCAACAGCACTCCTGCTGTGGAACAAGAGGGCGGTGGACAGTTCAGCTTTTGAGTCAGAGCAGGAACCTTCAGGTAAAGTTTAAGCTATAAGCAAAACTAAACGTGCTGGCTATACTCTTAGAACCAATATGTGCTTTTATGATTTATAAGATCATCAGTAGTAGGACTGTGATCATGCAGACATACAATTGATGGCTGCACAATTTAATATAGATTATGAAAGTGCGTATTTCATAGTGCAGAGAACAAACTAGATGTGCAGAGTGAGAGAGAGGGGATTCATGGAAAGATGATATAGATGGTGTATTCCTAGTGAGTTTTTGAGGGTTTATTTATGGATCCATTCCATATTTATGTATGGTAATCTACCCGTTACATCAAAACTATAAACAGGGTTAGCCTAAAAGTTTAGCAGTCTGGTGGACACATGAATTGGGTGGTGGTTGACTGCAGCAAAGAGGTGGCCTGGGGTGGAGTCAAAAAAAGAAATTCCCGGCTGATTTACTGGTCCCAGTACCGCCAACTGTCCACCAAACACTTAAAAAGACACTCAACACACACACAGTCACTGTCTGGTCTCGTTCGCAATATAGGAAAATACCTATCTGCCGACTTCAAGGACTTCCATTGCTATTACCTACCTGTCTCCAGTGATTCCCAGTACCTCCTGTGTCTTTCGGTGAGTGTGTGTGTGTCTTCAGCCCTCAACGTCTCCACTCTTCTGCTACTTCCAGGACCTTCACCTTACCTCATCACAAGGACAGTATTCAGTTCACTCACTCTCTACACTCATCGATTCACCTCAGTTTCTCATCCATTCACTGCTTATGTCAATAAATACCACCTTACCTGTGATCTTCGCTGTCTCCGACCCCATCTGTACTGTAACAGCAACTTTAATTTAATTTTAATTTAATTTTAATATAAATATTGTGTGGAAATAGTGTATAGTCCAATAAAGATACTGTATATTTGATTGTGTTAAAGTCAAACTATCAGGTACTTCAGAATCCTTTATATATTGCATTTAAAGACCAATACAGAGATCATAAAATATTATTAATGGTGATATTAAAACCACATTATGATAGGCATAATATTAAGAAATGTGCATTGTGTCAATAACAAAAGAAAGTATACCAATCACTTAATAACTTATTACAATTTTATAGGGCATTACTAAGTGATAAGCTGTCAATAAATGGATTCGAATTTTACTTAGTATTAAATAAAAAATTTATTTTAAATAAAATAATAATAAAAACTACAAATAATAGTTTTTAGCAAAACAAAAGCTTATGCCCCCAAATACTGTTTTGACACTCAATTTGTGTCTGTGCTGTGCATTTCAAAGCATTGTCCTGCATGTCTAAAATAACCAGAATCAGAATCAGGAAAGAGCTTTATTGCCACGTATGCTTACGCATTACAAGGAAGATTTGTTTAGGTGACATAAGCTTCCAGTACATAGAGACAACAACAAACAGAGAAAAAAAAAAAAAAAGTTAAATCTGCAAATAATTTGTATGAAAAACAGTTGTGCTATAGATGATAATGGAATAGAATAGAGTCAGATGCAGAGATGTACTGGATTGAGGGGTAACAAATAAATATAAAGAATATTGTACATTTTTATTGCCATAAGTGGGGAACATTTAACTGTTCATGAGGTAGATTGCCTGTGGGGGAAGGAAACTGTTCTTGTGCCTGACTGTCTGGTATTTTGCGGCACATGAAGCGCGCGGCCAGATAGGCAAAGTTCAAAAAGGGAGCGGGGCTAGAAAATAACTTGGAGAGAGGGATCCAGAGTGATTTTCTGAACCCTTTTCCTCACTCTGGATGTATTACAGTCGTGAAGGGTGGGTAGGGGAGCACCAATAATTCTGTCAGCAGTCCAAAACCGTTGCTCTGTATCTTCTGATGGTCTGATTTTGTAGATGAACCAAACCAGACAGTTATTTGAAGTTGCACAGGAACCGATTCAATGACGGGCCTGAGTAGAAACTGTTTCAGCAGCTCCTGTGGCAGGAGCTGCTGAAAATATAACGCATATAATTTTATAACGCTAAAAATTATACGCATATCATTTTATAACTAATAACATAATTAATGAGCTGTAACTTCCTATGTCTAGGGACACTACACCCCTCATATCCATTAAACTATTAGTATAGGGCAATCCTAAAAATTGAAATAATAATAATAAGGACAAATAATAATAGACCAATAGGCCTAATAATCCAAACACAATCCAACTTCACTACTAATGCAAAAACTACTTTAATTAGTTTAATAATAAGGCCTAACAACCGCGGAAGCTGTTGGTGTTTTGGTGAAGACAGAAGAGCGGCGCAATTGACGGCGTTTAGGGAATTTTTGGTCCTCCTCGGTTAGTGATAAAGTGCCCGGCAGCTGAAAAGATAGGCCTTTAGTAAACCTATATTACAGATTGTAGCCTTTTTTTTTTTTTTTCAAGAAACATATTTCCACCATGGCCGTAGCCAGGCTGTGAAAAAAATAGGATGAGATCTGGGTGGGGGTTAAGAATTTTATTAATAACCCCTACAAAAGTACAGCTCATTATAAACACTTTAAAGAGGAGACAGATAGAGTTTGGTGAAAGATATGCATAGATATATATATATATATATATATATGCATATATATAAATAATATATATATATATATATATATCTATATATATATATTAGGGCTGTCAAATGATTAATCACGATTAATCACATCCAAAATAAAAAGTTTTGTTTACATAATACCATGTATGTGTACAGGGGCTATATTTATTATGTATACTATAAAATACACACAACATAAATTATGTATTTATAAAATATTTACATTGTATATACATTTATATATTATATTCTTATATTTTATATTATATATAAAAATATTTAATATATAAACAGTAACATATTCTTCTTAAATATATACATGCATGTGTGTGTATTTATATATACATAATAAATATACACAGTATACACACATTATATTATGTAAACAAAACTTTTATTTTGGATGTGATTAATCGT
The DNA here is from genome assembly GCF_018340385.1 of Cyprinus carpio. Taxonomy (NCBI): domain Eukaryota; kingdom Metazoa; phylum Chordata; class Actinopteri; order Cypriniformes; family Cyprinidae; genus Cyprinus; species Cyprinus carpio. The sequence goes on from NC_056599.1 coordinate 42,669,531, forward strand.
GATTAATCATTTGACAGCCCTAATATTCATTTATTATGTATATATATATATATATATATATATAAAGGGATGAACACTGTATAAACATATGCCATATGGATTGCATCAAAATGTGTTATTTCATTTTGGTTGGGTGGAGTATTTTCTGAAGTTGTTTCTTATTCATGCAACAATACATTTATGTTATAGCTTCAATTAACCATGCTACTATATGACAACTTCGTGCTCTTATGTATGTCGTTAGAATTATTTTTGTTTAAAATGTAACTATTGCGAAATACTGAATGAAATGGCATAGACATTTTTCATGGCTGGTGTTTGCATATTTAATTTTCATTCTGTAACATGTTGTTCTACAGATCTGTGTATACTAAAAAGATCCAGGTTGTTATGGGAAACCCGGCCCTCCTGTATACGACAGTTAAATGCTAACTTTTTAGGCTAAATACCATGCTTTATACTGTAGGATAAGCTGCGCTGCGAGTGGGTGTGAGCACAATGCAGATAAGGAGCTCTGACTGGAAAGACTGCACAGTAGCCTCTTGTTTGATTTATACAAATTAAATACATTTTGTTTTCGATTGTTTCATTTAAGTAGACCATTAAGCTGTCTATAGGCCTACTTTACAAAAAAAATTTGTAACGTTTGTGGAAGTACACCAAAATGAAAGCAGACATTCATATTTCTTTCCTCTGTTAGTTATCGCAACGCAAGGGATCGCGCAGCGCGCTGCGACCCGAGAAGTGCAGTGTTGCGTTGGTATGAGATAGGCTAGCTATATTTGCAAGAGCCTATGCAGCAGCCAAACCATGAAGAAAGAAAACGTTATTGAGACTAACTTGCTGAGCGGCACATCAGATGAACTCTTATCCTGCGTGATGGGACAGACAAAAGTGTTCTTTCAGGGCCGCCCACGCACAATAGCATAAGCTTTTTTATTATTATATTTTACTCACAAATAAAAAAAAAAATAGACTAACTTTGATTTTCGTTTATCTGTTTTCTCGGACAGTAATAATAATAATAATAATAATAATAATCATAATAATAATAATAATAAAATAATACAAACCGCGTTGTCATTTCTCTTTATTCTTTTTGTTCTTATTTCGATTTGGTGTTACTTCAAATTTGAGTCAATCAAACAAAGAAATATATCCAAGCCAGAGCCGGTTTAAAATAACTGTTAATTTTGATCTGATCATCTTAAACGCACGTCAGATATCTGGGCCTGAGGTGTAGTTATTGGATAGCATATATAATTGTAGACAGATTGGAGGATTAATCCTTATAAACATGCCACTACAATAAAAACCATGACATTAAAATACATCTAAAACAGTGTATGTATTATGATCCCTCCTGCAGTAACAGCGTGCAGATCCCCATACTGCAAGCAAGGCCTATACCTAAACGAACAAAACAAGCGCTTTCACATGGGAAGTCAAAATTTAAATCAACAATAAAAACGGACGCCACTGCTTAGTTCAACTGATTCGCGAAGGCTGATGAATAATACAATTTCCTGTTCTTCCTGTTATTTGCAGAAAGGGTAGAGTTTCTCCATTATTGAAAATACATTCTAATACACAACAAACGAAAAAGAGAGAAAATATCATCGTACCTCAGACTCGAACTGCTATCACTAAAGCAACGCTGCACGGCTGTTATGAACGCAGACCACAGCACTACAGAATATTTAACTCACAGTAATTCACACCAAAGGATAATAAAACTGCACCATTTGTGTACATATGAAAAAGAAGACTAAGGACACACGTGTACCCAGTGAAAAAGTAAAAACATCACATGATGAAAGTCCAAATATTGGCTTGATAACGTTTTAAAAAAAACAGGATCTTGAAAGTAGATCGCCATTCACATCGACATTCTATGTTCATGTCTGACTGCCTACTGCATCAAAGGGGCTGGACTGTGCAGAAAAGGAGGGGCTGATTTTAATATTACAGAAAACGCCGTTTTTTACGCCGTCTTTGTCAAACGGAGCGCCGTAAATTACGGCGTATTATGGATGGCCAAACGGCGAAATTAACGGCGTTTTGGATTGCATCAATAAACGCCGATATTAACGGCGGTTCTGCTGTGAAAACGCCGTAATTTACGCCGTCTGTACTACAAAACGCCGTATTTTACGGCATTTTGGACGAAAAAACGCCGTAAAATATGGCGTTTTCTGCACACCAGGCGTCTGGGTTAATGGCGAAATGTGAACCGTTTGGCGTTCCATACGGTGTAAAAGTGTCTTCTTAAGTATCCAAAACAGGCGAAAGGAACGTGTGCTCTCCTAGTGTTTTCAAAATGGGCACGTCGAAAGCGTGTGCTCACTTCATAGGGCAGGAGTCTGTAATGCTTTTTCCGCTATATATGGGGTATTAAGGTAAGGCATTGCTGCCGCATACTTTTTTTTCCCACGGTCATAATGAGGTATGTTATGTCGTTTAAACGACACATTTTACTTTAATGTGGTTAAGCTTCATTAAAGAAATGGATATGATACACTCGCTATTATAGATCAGTGGTTTAGTACAGTTTACATGAATGTAAGTCTGTGGTTCTCAACATTTTTTTCCCAGCGGGCCGCACTATGGTCCAAGTGCAAGTATAGCTGGCCGCACGCACATCATTTACATATAAAGGAACTTAATTGAATTAATAAAAAAAAACAGAAATAAAAAATATATATATATATATATATAAATAATAATAATAATAAATATTATATATATATATATATATATATAATTATTATTATTATTATTTAAAGTATAATATTATACGTATAATGCAAATATAATATAATATAATAAAAATATTATATTATTCATTCATTCATTTCTATTTCGAACTATTTAAAAATACAAAAGGAAAAAAAAAAACACATAATAAATATACAAATGAGTAATATACAAAAACAAAACAAAAACAAATGAACAAATACATTTTTTTCCCCTTTCTTTGACATATATTCAACCTGTTCGAAATAAAAAAATAAAATTATAATTATAATTAAAAATTTATATTATATTATATTATAGTTATTATATCCGAGTTGTCTGGAACACAGCATTAGGTTAACATTTTAATAACAGAGCGGTACTACAGTTACGAACCATTCTAAGGCGACATTTCAGCACTTAACAAAACGGATAGCGACCCCATAAGTAGTACTTAAGGCACGGCTACGTGCGATTGTGTTAAGTGCATTTTTGGGAAACGCACGTGAAACAATAAAAAATGACTCGTAGAAAACGCTCTTAAGCTCTAAGATCAATCGTTATCGGGAAACCCATCCCTAAACCCATAACATGGCTGAGTTTCCCAAAAGCTTCGTAAGCCTAAGAAGTTTGTAAAAACGATCGTACGACTAATCTTAATATTAATCAGCAGATTACACCTTTAACTTGATTTAAGTGCAATGTCATTATAATATAAGGATTTGATTGTGCTTATTGTACACTTTGATTCTTTATTTTCTTTCATTTTTTAAATTAAATTTGTATATATAGTACATTATATATTATTATTTAAAGTATAATATTAATAAAATTATACTTTACATAATATATAATGTTACTTTATATACAGTAGAGAGAGAGAGACTATAATACAATACAATATTATATTATAGTGTATAATATTATATTATACACATTAATATAATGTATTGTATTATAGTTATTATATCCAAGTTGTCTGTCTGGAACGCAGCATTAGGTTAAACATCAATAAACGATCGTGTAGGCCTACTACAATTAAGAGCCATTCTATAAGGTAACATTTCAGCACTTGACAAAACGGATAGCGACTTCTCTAAGCAGCACTTAAAGCACAGCTACGTGCGATTGCTTTGCGTGCATTATTGGGAAACGCACGTGAAAACAATAACGAACGATTGTAAAATCACTCGTAGGAAAACGTTCTTAAGCGCTAAGATCAATCGTTATCGGGAAAACCCGGCCCTGATTTATAATATTATAGCCTAAATATGATATCTAATCGATTACTTTCATTTAAATAAATAAATAATTCTACTCCCAATATATAAAATACCTGATGCTGTCGGGAGCTGACCAATTTTGTGAAATTCGTCTCGAAAGGAGTAAAAGCACAATGAAGTTTGCGATTGTAAGATGCAGTAAGACGCGCATGCATGACTTGACGCGCGACATTGCAGAAAATGTGCGTTCACAAATGTAGAATTTAATAATATGAGGTTCTCTCCAAAGATGGTTTGCCACATTTCTTCAATTAAGGATGACTGCTGCTTCGTTTATATTCATCTTTTCCTTTCATTTCGATCTCTTAACGTTCTATGGGGCGCCGTTTGCAAATAAAAATGTGTAAGAAAAACTGGTCAGATTTAACTACAAGACAAATACATTTGTGCAAGATTTACAAAAATAAGCTTTATGCAATATGTTTATTACTTAAATATTTTTAATAATTTAATATTTTTTTTTGTATTTGTTATATGACTATATTACAATAAAGTAGCCTATTAAAGGTAAATCTAAATGTTATATCTAAATCTTCATTTTAAATAAATGTTAAGTCCAAATCATTAATGTTAATCATATATCTAAATGTTAAATATATATATTAAATTAAATTACAAATATTTTTAAAGTAATTAAAAATATTGCATAAAGCTTATTTTTAGTAAATCGTGCACAAATGTATTTGTTTTGTAGCTAAATCTGACCAGTTTTTCTTACACATTTAACCATACAAACTACGCCCCATAAACGTTCTGAATACTTTTGTAAACAATAGCCCACTGTAAATGGTCGACATGCAAATCAAGCTTTGATTATGCTGACCGGAATTTTTGCTGGAATGCATTGTAAATGTAACATATTTATTTTATGTCGGCTAATTAATAGACCATAATTGTAAATATTATAGTGTTTCGCTGAGGAATTAATCATTCACGTAGTTTAATTTGTAAATGAAAGCACAACATTGTCATTTATTATCACGCATGGCATGGACATAAATACAATCATAAAGTCAAAACTTTTTTGGATTAATTGTCAGATAAATGATAAATGAGCGTGTTGTGTTTTCATTTACAAACGTGACATTACTACAGGGATGATTAATTCCCCAACGGAACACTATTGTACTTATAATTATGGTCTATTATTTAGCCAAAATGAAATATATATGTTAAATTTAACAGGTTTGTTTACGTATGAAATTCGTGGCCACGAGAAAAATGTCATTCCCTCAACATAACATCTCGAGGCCATGACATAAGGATGTGTGACCTCGACAAAATGATCTCGTGGCCACGACATAATACATTTTATTATGTATTGGTGGTCATCAAGGTGCTACAGAGGTAACGTTAGAGAGCAGCTAAAATGAACAACATTCATGTAAACTGTGCCACACCACTGATCTATAATATAGAGTGTATCAGACCCATTTCTTTAATGAAGCTTAACCACATTAAATTAAAATGCGTCGTTTAAACGGACATAACATAGCCTACACCTAAAGAAATAAAGATGAAAGAAAATCTTTTGACGTCCCAAAAAAAAAAAACATAAAAAAAAATGCAGCAATGCCTTACCGTAATACCCCATATATAGCGGACAAAGCATTACAGACTCTTGCCCTAAGAAGTGAGCACAAGCTTTCGACGTGCCATTTTGAAAACACTAGGAGAGCACACGTTCCTTTCGCCTGTTTGGATACTTAAGAAGACGTTTACACCGCCAGTTTGGTTGACCTGTTTACACGTTCAAAACTTGCATTTTGTCCGACTCAAAATGCACGTATTCGACGCCCATTTCTATTATGATAAACGCACATCAAAAACACACGTTTTTGGTGACTCCAAAGCAAGCGTCAACAACGCTGATTTTACAGCAAATTACACGTCGAGGATGCGCGTTTTGATACACAAAAACGCGCGTTTCTGACGCGCGTTTTCCGCAATCCCAAAGCGCGCGCTAAGAACGCGCGTTTTTATGGCAAATCGCGCGTCAAGGACGCGCGTTTTGCTGTTAAATCGCACGCTTTTGACGTGTCAGTGTGCAATCAGACGCCCCGAGCAGGCGTTTATGACTACTTTGGCTTGCCATATGAAAAGGCGTTATAACGTAACACCAGAGCACTACTGTGTAACACTCCAAAAATAAGAGTAAAGAAAGAGACCAACAGGTTCCTAACTGGACGAAATTTATTTTGGGCCTGAATAGCCAAGGAGACTCAAGCACACACAACCTCAAGAATACAAGTATAACTTTTATTCTTATATACTAAATACAAGTCATATTAAAACCTCAACAGGGCAGAGCAGCAGATTATGGGTGTAATATGTAGTTGATAGTGCATTTGACCAATCACAAGTTACCTAACGTAAGCAGTCAACGAGCAGAAGGGTATTCAGCAGAGGGTTTCAACACCTTAAAAGTTAGTTAATGTGCCAACAATTATACAGAATTTCATTTCACAGCAAACACCAAAAGATACAAAAATCCATAAGTGCATCAGTTAACTCCAACACTTCAGTACACATCACAAAGTCACTCAATATGAGCCAAAACCACTCTGGCTGGCTACTTAGCCATCGTCAATATAAAACAATATGAAAAATGGCCCATGAAAGATAAGAACCTGCCCTAGGCCCTATACACACACACACACACACACACACACACACACACACACAGAGAGAAAGAGAAAATACAAACGCCGGGGGACCGGTAACAATTAGTCAATCACATTAACCCAGGACTCCCCGGCGAATACAACACTTCATATACACATAATTTAAGAACCATAAGGGCAGAAAATTGTCTGCTGGTCTTCTTACCCGCTACCGGACATGGGGTACAGCGTTCGAGAAAACAACGGGCGGCCGCCAAAACTTAATTAGGGAAAACTCAAGATTACAAAGTAACCCTCCCAATTGCTTCGCACGCATCGCAGAAAAGACATCCAACCCACGTCCCGGCACGGTAGCCTCGGCAAGAAGCTCAGCAGCCCTCGCATACAAAATTCCCTCCTTAACAACAGCAGACCTCATACCTTTATTGATCCCCTTAAGAATACCGCACAGGTGTTTGTCTTTTTCCCTTAATGAGACAAGGCAGATACTACGGGCACTACCACTGTCGCCCCTCCCCTTGTCTAAAATAAAGGGCTTACAACTGTGTTTACCGCTGTCGCTGCTTAGAAGTGCAACATTGTAAAGGGTCCGTCTGAAACAGTGTCCCGCGGCCGCGGCTGCAGCATAATGTTCCGAACGTTGAGTAATTAAATACATCGGTATGGCGGTATATAAGAAATTAATATCGTAACGAAAATATACACCGGTTTTCGGTATGAACCGGTATCTAACATACATGTTGCCTGTGTTATACTTTCCGTGAGAGCAATCCAGACGCGTACACGGACAGCGCAGACACTTTGTATTTATACTACTGAACGTGTTCCATACATGCGCAGTAGATCTGCTTGAACAGTAAACAAACATGTGAACAAACAGCTGCCCAGAGTTATTACACATCTGGCTGTCTTTATATTGTTTTATCGACGGATTGAACAGGTTCGAGTAGCAACGGGATTCTTCACACAGCCTGCACATGTCATAGTGATGTGTAGTTCAAAAAATAAAGTTTTCAAAACATGGAAATAAAATGTCTAACATGTACTAACACTCACGAGAGCTCGCGTAGTAGAGGAGTGTAGAGCAGTCCGCAGTCACATGTTCTGTTTTCTGGACGTTCGAAGCGTTCTTTTGGGAAAGTATCCTTGAATTTGAAATATTCGATATTCACGATATTTTTCAAATTTACATCGTCGTCAAAATTATTCCAATATTATTGCTTATATTCGATATATCGCCCAGCCCCACTGCAATACATTGAAGTGTAAGTACTATATGCCAGAATTTACACTAAGTATGAATAATATCTCTCACAGTGTAGGTGATCTCAGGTTTTTATATCCGTGAGTGATGGACACACACACACACACACACACACACACACACACACACACACACACACACAAACACACACACACACACACACACACACCAAACACACACACACACACACACACACACACACACCACTACTCCACACATATTAATACAGATCAAAATAGCACTATAAAGCTCAGCTGTGTAATGAATAGTGTGAATAAAAAGAGATTTGAATGAATGTCTACATAAGACAGACAGTTGGTTAAAAATCCTGACAGTGTAATAGAGTTTTTTTCTTCTTTATAAATGAGGCTTTAAATGATTTATGATAATGTTTTTTTTTTTTTTTTTGTTCTTTGACATTTTAAATCTCAGTCCAATGATTCATCACACATTGATTTGTTCTTTCTCTTTACTGATGGATTCACAGCTAAACTGATCTGATCTGAGAGAGTGAAGAGTGTGTCATTGTTCTCTACAGGTTGAGATATTGTGACGTCACAGATGAAGGTTGTTCTGCTCTGACTTCAGCTCTGAGATCAAACCCCTCACACCTGAGAGAACTGGATCTGTCTGGGAATTATCTAGGAGACTCAGGAGTGAAGCGTCTCTGTGCTGGACTGGAGGATCCTCACTGTAAACTAGAGAAACTGAGGTAAGATTATATATGACACACTGTAAAATATTTGTGAAGTGAAAAACAAATCACCAAGAAAGCCAGGAAAACACAATAGCTGTGTCTGAAATCGTTCACTAATCCCTACATAGTGTACAGCAGTTGAGTGGACTATATCAGAAAGGAGGACGTGAACGGATTCAGACGGTGACGTATACACTGCGCTTGAGACTTAAAGCTGTTGAAAAACATCTTCGTCACATGTACTTTTATATATCATGTTAATAATATTAACAGCAGTATCACTCAAAATTACTTTATTGTAATTATACATATCTCCGAGTCAGCTTTGTGCTTTCATTGATGTTATATTATTAATTTGTTTTGTAATGCTTTTATGTTCATAATCATACTATTAAAATACTGAGAACAAAAATAAACACACATTAACACATGTTCATAATTGTATGTATTTATTATTTTTAGTATCCTGAAACTCTCCTGATCAGTGTTTTGAGCTCAGATAAGATGATCGTTAGAGCGTCCTCAGACTGTTAATGATAATCAGAATGAATACACTACCTACTGTGATTAACTAACATTTAAATTATCCACCAAATTATCATCATTTTTGTAAGTTAACAGCGATGCCACCTCAGTAAATTAGTAAAATATTAAACTGAGTTATTGCCTACATAATATATTTTAATATAAATAATGTATGAAATGAACATTAAAGCAGAAATAATAAAGATGTAAACAGCATCTCTCCTTCAAACTCGCTCGCTCCCGCTCTCTCTTCCAGCTCAACGCTACGCCGCACTGGATTGTGGGAAATAAATTGTGGGTAAAAAGTAGTGAGTTGTACACTCGAAATCAGAATAAAAAAAGTATAAAAAGAAATAATGAATGAAGTAGTTCACTCAGAAACCCATTGGACCCAGTGGCGTGTCCACAAGGGAGGCACCCTAAAAATGAGCTTTTCCACCCAAAGCAGCGTATGGGATCGAAGTGCATTGAGAGCAGAACAGCGTGATTTTGACTGAAGCAGGGATTTTCTGAAAGTCTGAGAATTCTGGTTTTTTTGCTCGCTCTCAGAGTGCTCCATTACCGCTCAATCACTAGCACAATTAATGCTGTAACTATAGCCGTTCTAAACTAGTTCTGCCTACAAGGATTGTACTGCACACACACACATACAGACACACACACACACACACACACACAGACACATACAGACACACACACACACACACACACACACACACACACACACACACTGTTATAACGGATCAAACACACAAACAAACAAATATTGTCAACGCTGCCCTGTGATTTGATAAAAATGCTTAGAGACAGAAAAGTTAAAGTGAAAAATGGCTTTGTGTTTTGAAGTAATCAAAATCCACAGCTTCACTATTAGTAGAGAGACGCTGCACAGACAGACAGAACTAATTTACTCGTAATCACGCTCTCACAAATGCATTCAAATAAATGTAATTTTACTGTGCTTCTCTGTATCTGATTTAATAACCGATAAAATAACTGATGAAAATGTAGCCTACTATTATTTCATCCTTCCAAACAAAATTTGCACTTCAAAAAGCTGCAGTGACAGATTTAACTAAAATTTGATAACTTTGAATCATTAATGCACACTTAGCCTACTTAAAGAAAAGAAAATTACACATTCAATATATATATATTTTTTTTGCTCATTATCTTCATCATTATTATTATGTATTACTATTCATTCATTCATTTGGTCTTATCAGATCTGCTCGAGGGCTCTTACGTTTAGGCTTCTTTTATCCAGAGAAAACTGCACTGCGTTTAACATACAGGCCTACATTTCTCAATCGAACCAATGATTCTGATGAGTGACATTTTACACATTTCTTTAATAAAAGTTTATAAATAATCAAAAGATAAACAACGTTTTTTGTTGTTTAGAATTTTAAATGAGTTCAAAATATCAATTAAGTAGCTACATAAATCACTCACCCTTTGACATTACTGTTATAGACAGTTAATGAATTAAAATGAGGACAGCTCAACTCACATTTTGCAAAAAATTAAACTCTTTATACTCTTCATACTTCAATACAAAACAGTGCTGAACTTTGACAAAAAGTATTTTTTAAAAATGTCATAATAGTGATGTTCTAATGTCGAATTATAAATCCAACAGCATAAGGTGAAAATAACTATATACATAAGTGAGTGGAAAGGGCAAGTGAACACATGAATCTTTGACACTTTTATCAATTGACTTGCAGAATATTTTCTGTGATGTTACTGTTAGACAGTGTGGGAAGGTAATAGTTTACAGTTTACAGGTTACACTATTTAATTTAACAAGTAGTGTAACTATTTCAATTGCTTTATTTAAAGTAATGTAACAGATTACATTTACTTTTTGATTACGTTTCTAAATGTAAAAATATTTTTAACTGTTAATCATTTTGAATCATTTAAAGCAGGCAGGGTTAAGCTTACAGTAGAAACTCAACACTGATTATTGGCAGACTTTCAAAAGTCTTCATCACTTAAATTAAGATTATAATCATTAAATTTTAAACCACAGCCAGCACAAAAATCAGACTTTTAGCACCTTTTTTACTTTGAGATCAATCTGGTTCTGGTTAAATTCTGATCATTCTGGTTTAATACAGGTTTAAAATCATAACAAGAAATAGTTTGATAGCTATGATACTGTTTTTAAAATCAAATCTCTTCACAGCTATGACAGGAAACACTGGCATCTAGGTACATGGGTCTGTATGAGATTTAGATGGTATGATAACCGTAAGCAAAAATATAACGGTTTCACGGTATTGTTGTTTACAGCTCTGAAATGTGTTATTTTTAAATGACTGGGTAAAAAAAAATATTTTTTTTTCTGCTGGACACAATATATTTGTTTTTGAGCAACATTCATATCATTTAGTTATATAATAATTAGTTTATTTTTTCTTTTGATTTGTTTCCTAAAAAGAAAAAAAATAAAGACTGACATCTTTACTTAACCTAAATCTGTAATTATAGTTATTTAATTTTCATTTCATATCATTTAGTTATATAATAATAATCATACACATAATTTTAGATTTAATAATAACCCAATTTGAATCAAAAAACAGAATGTTGTGACAAGCTTTGTGAAAACAAACAACATAACCTAAGAAAAAAAACCAACATAAACTCTCAAACAGAAGAAAAATAACACACACACAGCATACACAGACAACACTGTAAACAAAGCTGCTGCTGAAAGACTGCTTTAATATGAAACTGGAAACGACTTGAGCGGCAACCTCCCGCTCGCTCTCGTGAAGCCCAACAAGGAAGTGACTTAAACTGTAATAAATCGACTGGCCGCTTGAGGCTGGCTGCAAAAGGCAGTCAGTCCCATAGACTCCCCATGTTAAAATGCCCAACTTACAGCAGAAAAAAAAAAACATGTTTTACAGCGGTTCAAAAAATGATTTTGGTCTATATAGCTAATTTTGCCCTTCATGGCAACTGTGAGGGGAGTGATTTTTTTATAAACTCATCCTTAAATTATATTAAGCCTTTAAAGTTCTCCATAATTAAGGGCGTGGCCACTTGAGTGACAGGTGGATTGCCGCTGCTGACAATGCCGTCGCGCTAGGTGGGGCGCGGCTTCAGCAACCAGCTCCCGCCTTTTTGCCCATTTTCGATTTTCCGGGAGAGTCGCGCGGTGACGCGCTGCCAAGATGGCGACGGCCCGCTCTGCACACTTTAGCTGTGTCCCAAACTTAAGTGCACGGACTCCGGAGTGCGCATTTGAAGTGCGAATGCGTCACAGTGGCGCGACGAAAGGTGTCCCAAACTGAAGTGTGTGGACTCCGAAGTGCGCATTTGAAGTGCGAATGCGTCACAGCGTCACGACGTAAGCTGTCCCAAAGTCAGAATGCGCACTCCGAAAACCGCATTTGAAGTACGAATGCGTCACCTCGGCGCGACGAAAGCTTACGAGTTTCGAAAGCGACTTCAAATGGCGCCCTTCATTTCCCATGAAAAATGAAGTCGCCTATGACGACGGTTTTTACACCCTACCATATCCCAGAATCACTTGCGCGCCTATGACGAAGGTTTTTATATTCAGAGGCAGGTGAGAGTTCTGTGGAGGCCGTGCACATTGAAATGGTAAGTATTGTGTTTCATTTACACAAATACCTAGCAAAAGTGTTTAAAGCCAGGTTTTTTTTTTTAACATAAAGCCACAAAACAATAAGACAGCCACTATATAAGCAATGGTCTTTCCTTTGTGTGTTTGTAAAGTGCTGTCATGCAGGAGATGTCTACAAATGTTTTAACCAACTTTAGCACTTTAGTATTGTGTATAATGTCCTGCTGTGTCATATTTTTAATGTTAAGATTGCAAACCTGTATTTTTCACAAGTGTTTCATTTTCTTTTGATTTAATACTATTCTGAAGAAAGTGAGCATGTGTTTTTGTTGTTAACGGGCATGGTTTATTTGTGAAGTGTCCTGAGACAGGTGAGGGGCGCGAGTGGACAGGGGAGGAGAGGACATCAAACTCAAACAAATACATTCTTCATTATCCAAGAGAAAACAGTGGGGGAAAAATGAGTACATTACAGTTTTTGCAATATAGTTTTTAAATGTTATATTGTCAATGAAACAACCTAATTCTGTAGTTTATTTTTGTGATGAAAGTTAAAAATGATTACTGTACTTTAATGTACTAAATTAACTTAATGTACATAATGTACTTTCTTTACACTGACTACTTTCTGTACATTTGTTTTTTTGTTTTGCATATTCACATGTGTAAATAAAAGTGTTTATGTACATTATTTGTTTTAAGGAGCTTATATTTTTTTCACAAAACATTATTTTATGTTTATTTTTGTTGTGTCCCTGTAAATACTTTTGTACACATTAAACAAAATTGTTCTATACATAATAGAAAGTACTTTTTATAACCATTTACAACATAGCTTAGGTTTAACATCAGAAAACAACATCAGTTTGAGCCCAGCCCTGCCTCCATGTGTTCTGGGGTCTTCAGGAGGTCAATCTTTTGGTGAATGTCCAGCACCTCCTCAGAGACTCGGAGGACGATGCGGTGACAATGGAACGAGGGACATGTCAAACACTCTGGAGACCACTCTGTATGATGTACCGCTGGCAGACAGAAGAGAAAACACCAGGGTCTGGATCGTGGCACACCATCACTGTTGCCCTTCACTTCCCAGAAGATCCAGCAGCACAGTCAAGGTCTCCCTGCTCAGAACAAAACCATTAAACACCTTTCCAGCACTGCCACATTCAGCTTTATCCTGCAGTACAGGGGTCTAGTCTGATTCAGGGAAAAAAGGAAAAGAGAAATTGTTTAGAGCTATGACAACGTAATTAGTACAAGAAATATTGACATACTTTAATAAACTACTTTTAGTAACTACCAATACCATAGTGGGGAAAAAAAAATACTACTCATATTTAAAACCTTTAAACCCCAAAAAATATAAATTACAAACCTGGAGCAACTGAAGGGTGAGTAAATGATTACACAATTTTCATTTCTGGCTGAACTATCCTTTAAGTAAAAGTATTATCTTGCATACTCTAATATACTTAAGGTATTGAGAGTAAAAGTATGTGCAGTATTGTCTTGAAAAAAAGAATTTGTCAGGATGGTTTTACATTAATAATACTGCTGCACTTCTGTGTATGTTCAGTTTAATTCTAAATATGTTCAAGGTATATTAAATTTAAAGTTGCTGGACATTAAGCTGTACTATGCTCTATATTTTTAAATACAGTTTTATTTTTATGGTTAACTGCCTAAAAAAATACGGGTTGCAAACCTGTCTACATATGTTCAAGACAATAAACTACATAAAATTGCACCTTTGTAAGATATCAGTTAGCATTGGAACTGCCATGTGTGTATTTTGTAGTTTTTCGTATGTATCATTACATTTTTCAAGTAAACTCCAAGCCAGTACCTGCATTTAAAGTTGTAATCCGATGAAGATCGCAGCAAACCAGTGTAGTTTCTGGCCTCGGTCTTGGCTAAGCCTGAGGTTCATCACCGTCTCCTCGCATTATGACGTAAATCATAAAAACAAAAAACGAGCAGTTCTGGCTCCACCTGTCCTGGCAGGACTGTCCTCTCGTCAGCGCTCTTCTCGCACCGTTGCTAAGGACCCTTCGTGCACTTCGGAGGTCCCTGGTGACGGAATTAGGAAACCCTGTGAAGGCGGAGCATCTCACGCACTTCGGAGGACCCTTCGTGCACTTCGGAGGTCTGGTCTTCGAAGTCCGTGGCCTTCGAAGTGTGCACATCTTAACTTTGGGACACAGCTTGCGAGCTTTCAAACCGCTCTTGAGGAGTCTATGGGTGACGTCACGGACATGGTGACGTCCATATTTTTTACAGTCTATGACTGAAACACTGCTTTAATATGAACTATACAGAGATCAGATTAGAGGTGGGCGATATGAAAAAATGTCATATCACGGTTTCTTTTAGAAATATCACGATTCACAATTTATCATGATTCTTTGTCATGTTGGTTTTACCATTTTGCAAACGTTGTCTGAGCATTACAGCCAAAGTAATTTCCCTATTACAAAGACAAAGCCTTTCAAGGTAACAAAAAAAAAAAAAAAAAAAAAAAAAAATGCAGGCTATATTAGGTCAAAGAGGGCGAAGATAAAAATCTGTTCTTATTTTTTAATAACAAAGATAAAAGAATGACAAAGATACACATTACAAACTACACATAATATACAAACAAAACAAAACAGTGCTTTATTTTCAGGACAATAGGTGTATTTAGCAGAGCATTCAAGAAACTGAATGAACAAATATAAAAATAAAACACTATATAAACTGATTCCTAAAGCAGCTCTATTAAAGTTCTTCAGTCAAGAGCAGCGAGTGATTTTTCTCTTTGTGTTTTGTTCTTTTATTAACGTAAAAGGAATAGTTCACCCAAAAAATAAAAAATGTCAATTCTGTCATAGTGTTTTATTTTATACCACCATTTACTCAATCAAAGGTTGTTTTAAACAAGAATGAGTTTCTTTCTTCTTCTGAACAAAGATTGCTGTCCATGCGCTAATTACATCACGGTTGGATTATTGCAACTCTCTCTACTATGGCATTGGCAAAACACTAGGGCTGGGTATTGTTCAAAATCTTTCAATTTCAATCTGCCAATTTCGATACCTCAGTTTCGATACGGTTCCTAACGATACTTTTTCGATCCCAATTTATGAAATCCATTTTAACAAAATTACAGAACACATTACCTCAGAAAAACTTTGTTTTTATTTTTTCAGTTTGACTCATGCTCCTTAGCCAGTGCACAAACGAACAAAAAAAAGCACAAAGGAACAAAAAATGTTTTATAAAGAGCTCATGCTCACCAAAGCTGAATTTATTTTAATAAAAAAATACAGTAAAACTTGTAATATTGTGAAATAGTATTACAATTTAAAATCTTATTTGAATATATTTCGAAATGTAATTTATTCCTGTGATGTCAAAGCTGAATTTTCTAAATCATTGCTTAAGTGTCACATGACCCTTCAGAAATATGAAAACAGTTTGCTGCTTAATATTTTTGAAACTATGATACATTTTTTCATGATTCTTTGATGAATAAAAAAATTCAAAAGACCAGCATTTATTTAAAAACGAAATATTTGTAACATTACACATGTTTTAATGTCACCTTTGATAACTTTAATACATCCTTACTGAAAAAAAAAATTCTGACTAACCAACACATTTTTGAACGGCAGTGTACATTCAGTAGTTATTATTTATTGCAATATAAACACTGTCAGAGTGATCAACAAGGTATATATTCATTTAACAGTCGAAGACGGAGCAACTTTCTGCTCTTATGTTTACTCCGTGCACTGTCAAGGTCTTCATCATATTTGTCGTGGTACCGGTCTTGCAGTAATTATTTTACCGCAAATACTGCATCGCGTGCTGTTGGCATCGAGCCTGGAGAAATGTACCCACACTTTTGATCGACCTTTCCACATTTTTAAGGTATTATGTGTGCATGCTCGCGTCTCATATGAATATGCGCGTGGAGAGTTTGTGTGCTCGCGTCTCATTGAGTATGTGCGCGAGTTTGTGTGTGTGCTCGTGTCTCATGTAAGTATGCGCGTGGAGAGTTTGTGCGTGCGCGCGCGCGCGTCTCATATGAGTATGTGCGCGGAGAGTTCCGCACGTCTCGTGTGTGTAGAGTTTACGTGTATGTGCTTGAGGGACTTTGTGTGTTGTTGTGCATTTCATATGTATTTGTTTGAGCACTGACATTGATGAGTTAACTCCTTAGGTATCGAAATCTGGAACCGAACAACATGTCATTTTTCGATACTCGATAGTATCGAGGCAGTTCGGTCGGTACCTAAAAAGTATCGAACTCAGTACCCAGCCCTACCCAAACACTCTATTGCTCGTCTCCAGTTAGTACAGAAATGCTGCTGCAAAGTTCCCTCAAAAGGAAACGTAATTCCTTTCCTTTTGAGGAAAAGGAAAAGGAATTTTTCTCCTATCTTAAAATCACTGCATTGGCTACCTGTGCATTTAGAAATTGAGTTTAAAAAATTCGTCTCTTTGTTTTTAAATCCGTAAGCAATCTGGCACTGAGCTATTTGTCCGAGCTTCTCTGTCCACACAATCCCACACAAAACCTGAGGTCTGTTGATCAGAGACTTTTGGCTGTCCCCAGATCACGGCTTAAGAAAAGAGGAGACAGAGCCTTTGTGTTGGCCGGGCCTAGGCTATGGAACAGCCTTCCGCTTACATCCGAACGGCTCAATCTCTAACTATTTTTAAATCTTCTCTTAAAACCTACTTTTTTTAATTATCTTTAAATTAATATTAATATCATATCATTAAAATTACTATTATTATTATTTTTTTACTTTTTACAAAGATTTTTACTTTTTACAAAGATTATCTTGTGTATTGTTCAGCACTTTGGTCCGCCCTGCTTGCTGTTTTTAAATGTGATATATAAATAAATACAAACTTGAAACTTGAACATAAATGCATTTTTGAGGAACGTGTAAAACCAAACAGTTGCTGGTCCACAGTGACTTCCAGAGTATTTATTGATATTGCTACTATCAAATTCAATGTGGACCAGCAACTGTTTGGTTAACGGGTGATAACAGACTTCATATTTTCACATAAATGACATTTTAGAAAATGATTGCATTGCAACGCAGTTTGTGCAAGTCCAGAACAGAGAGTTGCAATAAGGAAAAAAACGTCCGGTTGCTGATCGCGTAAAGTCCAAAGTATACTTCAGCCGTCCGCGCACCATCTGCATTATGTTATTTCGTCATCAAGAGGATTCGCGGACAGCCGCGCACCCCGTGGTTCTGCGCATGTGTCAAGCTCATCCGTCCGCGCTCATCTGCGGCTGAGTATACTCTTGAAAAGCTGTGCGCGAGACGGGAAGGAGCGCTGAATGTGAAATGTACCCGGGTCATCCCACACACACGTGACTGACCGCTGGCTCGCACCAACAGGAGGAGGGTCAGTGTTACTCTCTACACTGCACTCAGTCTGAGAGATTCCTACTCTTTCAGTCTTTGAGGAGACATGGAAAACAGCACATACCGCAGGAACAGTATAATGGAAAATATAAGTGGTTTTTGAAACCGTGACATCTTCAAATCGTGGTATACCTTGAAAACGGTAATCGGCCCCATGCCTACTATACATCTAACAATGCCTTGGGGAGGAAAAAACAGTTCATCTTAACTAAAGCATATGCATAAACCCAAATAGGAAATAAAACAGTTATTGAATAAGCATGCATCTTATTCTGTGTACTAAACTCCTGAAACATTGGTGCCTTGTATTTTAGAGCAGTCAATGCAATTAAGAAATAAATCAATCAAATCTGTATGGGTGTGTTTGTGTGAAAAAATTCAAATGTAACCTCCTTTGTAATTAACATTTTTACAAGTAACTGTAATTTAATTACACTTTTTTTTTATTACAGATTGCACTGTAACTGTAATAAGGTGTCTGCCACAGTTTACACTAAGTATGAATAATATCTCACAGGTGTAGGTGATCTCAGGTTTTTATATCCTTGAGTGATGAAGAAACACACACAAACACACAAACACAAAACACACACACACACCCACCCACTACTCTGTACATATTAATACTGATCAAAATAGCACTATAAAGCTCAGCTGTGTAATGAAAAGTGTGATTAAACATAAGACAGACTATTTGCAGGGACGTATTTCTGTATTTTCGGTTCCTCTGAGAGACGACCATGTGATTCGCGTAGATCTGAATCTGAGATTGGTAGTGCTGTCATAAATTCACAATGGTTGTGCTGTAATTATATAATAATCTGTAGTGTGACGCGCTACATGCAGGGGTGGACTGGTCATCTGGAGGTTCTGGAGAAGTCCATCCAACGGCCGTCGGCTGCTGATTCATCATCAAAGAAAAAGTGTCAGATAAAGTGACGTTGACAGCCGACAAAAGGGGGCACTAATGCAATCTATCTTTGCTTATAAGAAACTGAAACTGCCGTATACAACCCGCGATGTCTTTTAGTACGGCCCGCTGGATCGTTTTAGACTCGGATGATCAATTTTAAAATATTTGAAATGTAAGTCACATAAAGAGTGCTTTCAGTTTATGATGTTAATACTGTCTTCAACCAGGAGAGGTAGCTAGTTTCCAGCCGCTCCTCATATTAATTTCAGTGTAGTAGGACCTGCACTCTAATGTAAACATTCACTAAAATTAGCAAATAATAAATTGACCATGAAAACAGCATTTTCCAGTCAAGATGGTAAACAGATTATCTTTGTACCAAGTTCAAGGGGACACTGTTTGTAGTGTTTGGAAATCTGTTATTTAAATCATCATCACATCACTACACACAAACCAACAAGGACGCCAGAAAGTTGCACTTTCCTCAAGTTTCAAAGATAAAATGCATAGTCAACAAAAGATTTTTTCCAAATGCATGACAGAAATGTTTGCACTGAACTGAACTCTGTTCTTAGGGTTTCAGCGGGCCCTTAAAAAGTCTTCAGTTAAATCATTTAAATTGAAGGCCATGTAAAATGATACAGAAAATCATAATTATAAGAGGTCTTAAATTTGGAGACAGAAAGACAAGAATTGCAATATAGATTAGTCTATGATTTCACTGAATAAACTTGAGCGCTGCACGTTTCAGAGTCACGTGCGCTGCTTTGAGCTGTGGTCACAGGGCAACTGTCTGCTAGTTCCGGAAGTGAAAACCTGCTGCAGAGAACGAATTTGCTTTTACTACACTATAAATGTTAACTGAGCCAGTGGATTTGAAGCTTGTGTATGTTTGGGTCGGTGAATGAATTAAATACACTAATGTCCTCTACTGTTCACCAAATGAAAGTTGAACTCATGGTGTGTACACACAGCTACATAATGTATTTTACTGTACCAATTATGTAAATGTACAAATGACCTATTTCTCAAAAATGTTTGTATTACATTGATTTTTTATTGATTTTTTTTTTTTAGTATTTTAACACAGTTAACTTTGCGCAAACCTGAAATATTTACCCTTGTGATACGTGGGCTGCGATTTATCTTCATAAGTATCATTTCTCAATTGTGCATATACATTAGTTTGTTTCATCATTATTTTCACAACATATTTTATTATTTTACACAGTGAATAACTTTGCATCAAACATTAAAAAAAAAAAAACTTTGCATCAACGGTTTGTAAAATGATACAACTAATACATGGCTAATTTTAATATTTGTTTTATTCTGATAATTAATGCAAAAGAATTCGTAGCAATATACATGCGCTGCTTATAGACAGATACTGATTTATGCTGCAGATCTTTCACAAAACAAATAAACATTGATAAAAACACACATGAATGCAAACACCGATCTTTTAATTAATGCAAACCTACCATAATTACATTACGTTAAATTGTACAGTTAGTTATAAATTATGTTATCAAATAAAGTTAATAAAACATACATGCTTTATCAGAAATCTCTGAGCGTCTCGTTTAGTCAGAAACCTTATGATCTTATAGATAACAGTCAGAACAAAATCAGCTCTGAAAATGTAAAGTATTGTATATTTGAGTGGTTTGTGTTTGAATGAAGAGATCGCTGTGGACTGATTAACCGCTGACGCTGGACCGCATAATCAACAGAAGAATAACCAATCTCCACGTTGTATCTCGATAAATTTCCACACAGAGGTACGCAAAAATATATGTTTCCTCATGTCTTTGCTATACCACTATCTGCTGTTAAATTTGAAAAACATTAATTATATACACCATCCCAAGTCAATTATTACATATTCAGCCCGATCTCACGGCAATTCGTACATATTTTACGAGGTGGCTAATTCGTACGAATTCGTACGACCACACTCCTACAAATTCATACGATTTTTGCCAAACCATACAAATTTTACGAAATCCAAATAGTGAGGTCGTACAAACTAATAACAAACACCAAACCCCGCCCCTAAACCTACCCGTCACTGGGGTCTAGGCAAATTGTATGAAATCGTACGAGTGAGGTCGTACAAATTCGTACGAATTAGCCACCTCGTAAAAATACGTACGAATTGGTCGTGAGATAGCGTTGGTAATTTTTCCCTTCCAAACATTCACTGCTATTTATTACTTCACATTGTCTGACGTGATTATTCCATTCATTCATAAAGAGACCGCAGCGATTCTATTCTACAATGGGTTACATTTGAGAGATATTGAGCTAGAAAATAGAGTAAATGAAATCTCCTATAAAATGAGTCTGATTAACATGACACACACACACACACACACACACAGAGAGAGAGAATGTGAATACTCAAATTGAAGAATTCTGTTGTTTCTAGATTCTAGGTTTATGCTTATTGTCATATACATTTTGCATTCTGCTCTTTTTCAGTAGATTTAAAGTATATTTTAGTTCATACAATAATACATTTATTTCAATCCCTTACTGAAATAAAAAATAGAAAGCATCACATTATTTGTAATAGTTTTACTGGTTATAATGAAACTGTATTGGTTTTATTTCCAGTAATATCGGTGACTTGATTGCACAGATACTATTTAAACTGAACTGAGCTGGATGATGACATCACTGAATTCAATGATAAACTGACTTTAATTGAAAAATGAGTGTGTTTACTATTGTCCTTCTGCATTATTGCACACATATTTTCCTAATTAATGCTGTACAGTTGCTTTGACACAATCTGTATTGTTAAAAAGCGCTGTCAAAACACAAAATAACATAAACAATAATTAAATGCTCTGTGCCAGGGGTGCGGGCTAGACAGAGGACTCAGATGCAGAGTAGGGAAAAGGAGAATCTTTATTCTCGCTACAAAACACAAAATAACATAAACAATAATTAAATGCTCTGGTGCACACAGAGATCTCCGAGCTGGCCGGCACACTGCGGACCACTCGCACTGCCGGAACTCCGAACTACGGATCCTTAGACGGGAAAAACAGAAGGTGAGAATGCAGCTTGGACACCACACAAACCACGGACAAAGACAAAACAATCTACTCACGACGACAGACAGAGAGGCAGAGACATATAAGGGAGCTGGGGAACGAGCGACAGGTGGGGAAGACTCAGCTCGTGATCTGCGCACCCCCCACCACGATCAGCGCTGATTGCCCAGACCACGAGCTACCGAACCGACAGGACAACACAGACCGCAGGGGAAGCTGAGAAGGCACCCTGCACCGTGACAGTACCCCCCACCTCAGGGATGCCTCCTGGCGTCCCCGGAGGACTCACCATGACGTTGATGAAATTGATCAATGAGAGCGCGATTCAGAATATCGCGAGCCGGAATCCAGCATCTCTCCTCCGGACCATAACCCTCCCAGTCTACCAGATATTGATGACCTCTACCCCTACGCCTCACATCAATGAGCCGCCGTACTGTATAGGCCGGCGACCCCTCGATGAGCCTAGGAGGCGGAGGGGCAGAGGTCAGGGGCTGAAGGGGGGAGCGAAAAGGGCGGGTTTGATCTTCGAAACATGGAAAAACCGGGTGGATCCTTCTAAACTGAGGGGGCAATTTGAGCCGCACTGACACCGGACTAAGCACCTTGGCAATAATAAACGGTCCAACAAATTTGGGTCCCAGTTTACGTGAGGGCAGTCTGAAGTTAATGTCCTTAGTAGACAACCAGACTCTCTGACCACACACGTAAAGTGGGGGCTTAGTACGATGACGGTCCGCCGATGCCTTGTTCCTCTCGCCAGTCCGAGTGAGGGCTTCTCTGGCGATCCTCCAAGTACGGAGGCATCTCTGAATAAACGCATGCGCGGAGGGAACAACGGCATCGGATTCTTGAGAGGGGAATAAAGGTGGCTGGTAGCCTAAACAGCACTGGAAGGGAGACAAACCCGTAGATGAGACCGGGAGGGAGTTTATGCGCATACTCTACCATGGTCAACCTGGAACTCCAAGATGACGGTTCAGCAGACGCCACACAGCGCAGAACTCTCTCCAAATCCTGGTTGGCACGCTCGGCCTGACCATTGGTCTGCGGGTGATATCCGGAGGATAAGCTCGCAGTCGCTCCCAGCTGTCGACAGAACTCTGTCCAAAACCTAGACACAAACTGGGGACCCCTGTCAGAAACCACGTTCACTGGGAGGCCATGAATCCGGAAAATGTGATCTAAGACAATAGTCGCTGTCTCCCTCGCTGACGGCAACTTGGGGAGGGGAATAAAATGGACCGCCTTTGAGAACCTGTCCACCACAGTGAGAACTACCGTCCTGCCACTAGACGGAGGAAAGCCAGTAACAAAGTCCATCGCTATGTGTGACCAGGGACGCCAACACAAACACAACAGCATCATTAGCCACGCACGGCCACCATTGGATCCCTTACCCGTAGCACAAATAGGACAGGCCGACACAAACCTTCGAGCATCCTGCGCCACGGACGGCCACCAAAACCGCTGCTTGATTAACCTAAAAGTACGAGTTGCTCCAGGGTGGCAAGCTAGACTAGAAGAGTGGCCCCACTGTAGTACGCTAGTTCGGACTGATTCGGGTACGAAGAGCAGACCCTCTGGGCATCCAGTGGGAACAGAAGCGTCGCGCAGTGCGGTGCGGACCTTGGACTCCACCCCCCAGGCGACCGCAGCCACAACCCGTTCGGGATGCAAAATGGCCACAGGGAGGGTGGGGGTCTAGCCTCCGCCTCAAAAAACCCGCGACAGCGCGTCAGGCTTACCATTCTTAGAGCCGGGGGCGATAAGAAATGGTAAACCTGAAACGTCCAAAAATAATGCCCAGCGAGCCTGCCTAGAATTTATTCTCTTGGCGGTGCGAATGTACTCCAGATTTTTATGATCAGTCCAAACGATAAACGGAAATCGCGCTCCCTCTAACCAGTGCCGCCACTCCTCCAGCGCCAGCTTGACAGCTAGTAACTCCCTATTCCCGATGTCATAGTTCCGTTCCGTGGGGGTTAAACGATGAGAAAAGAAATGCGCAGGGATGTATTTTCTCGTCCGAAGATGATCTTTGAGACAAAACTGCCCCAACCCCCACCTCCGACGCATCCACCTCCACAATGAACTGACGAGATGGGTCAGGGGTCGTTAAAATAGGGGCCGAAATAAATAGACTCTTAAGGTTCTCAAACGCAGCTTGGGCCTGCGACGACCAACAGAATCGTTTCTTTGTGGAGGTGAGATCAGTCAGAGGAAGGGCGATCTGGCTAAAGTTCCGAATGAACCGCCTGTAAAAAATTGGCAAACCCCAGAAAGCGCTGGACCGCTCTACGACTATCTGGGGTGAACCAAACACAAACAGCCATTAAACCCCCGAGAACCACTCGGATACCCTCAGACGAGAATAAAAATCCCAGGAACGGAACCGACTGTGCTTGAAACTCACACTTCTCCAACTTAACGAATAACACGATTCTCCAGCAGCCGCTGGAGCACTCGCCTGACGTGCTGGACATGATCACGCTCGTTCTGGGAGAAGATCAGGATGTCATCGATGTAAACAAAAACAAACCGATCGACCATGTCTCGGAGCACGTCGTTGACGAGTGCCTGAAAGACCGCCGGGGAGCTTGGAAAGCCCAAACGGCATAACTTAATACTCAAAATGCCCCGTATGGGTGTTAAAGGCGGGCTTTTCCATTCGTCCCCCTCCCTAATCCGAACCAAGTGATAAGCACTGCGGAGGTCCAACTTCGTAAAGATGGTTGCCCCCTGAAGGAGCTCGAAGGCCGATGACATCAACGGCAAAGGATAACGATTCTTTACCGTGATGTCATTCAACCCCCCCGATAGTCAATACAGGGGCGCAACGATCCATCCTTCTTCTCCACGAAGAAGAACCCCGCCCCGGCTGGAGAGGAAGAGGGACGGATAATGCCTGCTACCAGAGAATCATGTATATACCTCTCCATGGCCTCCCTCTCCGGACCCGACAGAGAGTAAAGATGCCCCTTAGGTGGAGAAGTGCCTGGCAACAGGTCAATCGCACAGTCGTACGGGCGGTGCGGAGGCAGAGATGAAGCTCGGGACTTACTGAAAAAACCGCTCTCAAATCATGGTAAGCCTCCGGTACATCCGCCAGGTTCACCAGCTCCTCCTGCAACACAGAACGAGACAAGACTGGGGAAAATGCAGCACCCAAACACTGAGCTAAACAGAAAGGGCTCCACGCCAAAATAGAACCACGGGCCCAATCAATATAAGGGTTATGTTTAACCAGCCAGGTGTGACCCAACACCACTGGAGCGGTGGGCGAGTGAAATAAGGTGAAATTTAATCTCCTCCGCATGATTACCAGACAAAGTCAGTGTGACAAACGGGGTGGTGTGGGTAATATTAGTGAGATGGGTGCCACAAAGGGTCCTGGCAGAAATAGGTTCGGCCAGCGCGACGGCCGAAATCCCCAGACTTGTTGCCAATCTGGAATCCATGAAGTCACCCTCCGCTCCAGAGTCAATCAATGCCGAAACCTGGAAAACAGCTCCCCCAAACTGTACTGAAGCTTGAAATTCTGAACGGCCACCAGGTGGCAGTCGAGTAGTAGTGACGCTCACCCTGCGCTCTCCCTTGCGTGAAAAGCGTCGCCCCGCCACAGGGCACGCCGCTACCACATGACCTGCCTCACCGCAGTAAAGACACAGCTGATTAGCCAGGCAACAGCGTCGCTCCCCTATGTTCAGCTGTGCTCTCCTGATCTGCATAGGCTCCTCCTCCGGGAGGATGCGGCGTTGAGACATCGTGTCACATGCTGCTCCACACGCGACCCCGGTGAGGTGTTCATGGGGAATCCCCTCTCTTCGGTGCCGAGAACGGAGAGTAATCCGGTCGTCGACCCGAATGGCGAGGTCGATAAGCTCATCCAAGCCAGAAGGCAGCTCCAGAGAATATATCTCGTCCTTCACATGCTCAGCCAGGCCGTGGAGGAAGTGATCCCAGAGAGCCTTCTCATTCCAGCCGCAGGACGTGGCGAGCGTGCAGAATTGAATGGAGTAAACAGAGACCGACTGCTCTCCCTGCTGAAGCAGCGACAATGCTCGTGCTGCTTCAATCCCGCGTGCCGAGCGATCAAATACCTTGCGCAGCTCCTTCGAGAATGCCTCAAACGACACACAACAGTCATGCTTGCTGTCCCACATGGCCGTTCCCCACTCTCTCGCTTGACCCACTAAGAGAGTGATGACGAACGCTACCCTGGATTGCTCCGTGGGAAAACAGGAAGGCTGGAGAGTGAAAGTCAGCGAGCATTGGGACAGAAATGACCAACATGAGTTGGGCTCACCTGAGTATGGAGCGGGTGGATTAAGCCGCGGTTCCGCGTGGCGAGGAACGGGTGGGACAGACGGGGCTGCTGAAGGGCTGGCCTGCAGCTGGTCAAGCCGTTCTGCTAGCTGGTTGAGTTGGAGAGAGATCTCTGAGTAAGCGCGCCGAGAAGCCGCGATTTCCTCCTGCTGACGACCCAGTAGAGAGCCTTGCTGCAGGAGAGCTTGGCGCAGCTCCGTCTCCTCTGCTGAATCCATTCTTTGGTGAGTAGATTCTGTCACGGGGTGCGGGCTAGACAGAGGACTCAGATGCAGAGTAGGGAAAAGGAGAATCTTTATTCTCGCCACAAAACACAAAATAACATAAACAATAATCAAATGCTCTGGCGCACACAGAGATCTCCGAGCTGGCCGGCACACTGCGGACCACTCGCGCTGCCGGATCTCCGAACTACGGATCCTTAGACGGGAAAACAGAAGGTGAGAATGCAGTTTGGACACCACACAAACCACGGGCAAAGACAAAACAATATACTCACGATGACAGACAGAGAGGCAGAGACATATAAGGGAGCTGGGGAACGAGCGACAGGTGGGGAAGACTCAGCTCGTGATCTGCGCACCCCCACCACGATCAGCGCTGATTGCCCAGACCACGAGCTACCGAACCGACAGGACAACCCAGACCGCAGGGGAAGCTGAGAAGGCCAACATTCCTAGAATGTTTGGTCTGTTGGTCTCTACTGTTAATTGGTCGCCTTCTGTTGGTGGCTTTTGTTAAAACCATTAAATCCTAATGTAATGTGTCACAAAAAACACATAGTGGAAATCAGTAGAATCTAATTGATTTAATGGTTAAAAGTTGATGGTTTGTAGTGGTATTTGTAGTGGAAATCAGTAGAATCTCTGTGATGGTTTCTATTGTTTTTGTCAGCAGGGTCACCGAGGGTTTTGTGATGTTATTTTACCATAAATACGACAGAATTGCTGTAATATTGTGAGATAGTAGCGACTGTTTGTAGTTTTGGTGGGCGTATTTGAGAGAAAATCCAGGGCTGTTTTTCACTCCCAGTCCGTCCCTGGCTACATGTCTGCTGTTACAGTACTGTTTTTAGTTTTGATTCACTGTTAGTGCTGCGCTTGGTTTGAGACGCTTTCATTTGCATTTGGGAACGCAACATTCGTCATTAGAAACGTTTATAAATCTGTTGTTGTTTACCAAAGAAGTTTCAGTTCTGATTTGCTGCTCAAGAAACGTTTCTATTATTATTAAGGTTAAAAACAGTTGTGCTGCTTAATTTTTTTGTGGAAACAGTGATACCACTCAAACATTAAGATTTAAAAAAGAGAGCCAAATTAATAATTTCAATAATTTTATTCATCATGTATGAAAGTGTCAAAAAGATAGTGAAGACATTTAAAATTATTTCTATTTAATAAATGCACAAATCAGTTTTAATTAATATATTTGATGAATGCAAATAAATGCTGTTCATTAAACTTTATATTTATTAAAAATCCTGAAAAATAAAGTGCATCATCATTTCCACACAAAATATGAAGCAGCAAAATTGTTTTCAACATTGATAATAATCAGAAATGTTTCTTGAGAGTCAAATAATTTGTAATGGTTTCTAAAAGATCATGTGACACTGAAGACTGGAGTAATAATGAAGAAAATTCTGCTTTTGCATCACAGGAATAACATTACATTTTATATTAAAATTGAAATTTTTTTTTTATTTTGTAATAATATTTCACAATATTTCTTTCTTTTTTTTTACTTTATTTTGATCAAATAAATTCAGCCTTGATGAGCAGAAGATAGTTATTTCAAAATCATGAATAATTTTAATGTTTCCAAACTTTTGGCAAGTACTTTAATAATAATAACAATTCTATATACTACACTATAATATATTATAGTACTTTAATATAATATATTATTATTTTTGTTGTCATGATTATTAAATGCTTTTTAGTTTTTACAGGACAGTATGTATTTTTTACAATATAAGATATATCTTTTTAATGTGCTAAAATATATTAGTGCCGGGGCGTGGCTTGAGGCGTGGTCAGATTTTCCTTGTTTTTTGTCCCTAGCTGATCACACGCCTGATCTATCTATCTTATTTGGTTAAAAATCCTGACAGTGTAATAAAGAATTTTTGTTTTCTTTTTGAATGAGGCTTTAAATGATAATTTTTTTTTTTTTTTTGTTCTTTGACATTTTAAATCTCAGTCCAGTGATTCATCACACATTGATTTGTACTTTCTCTTTACTAATGGATTCACAGCTAAACTGATCTGATCTGAGAGAGTGAAGAGTGTGTCATTGTTCTCTACAGGTTGAGTGATTGTGGGCGTCACAGATAAAGTTTGTTCTGCTCTGACTTCAGCTCTGAGATCAAACCCCTCACACCTGAGAGAACTGAATCTGTCTGAGAATAATCTAGGAGACTCTGGAGTGAAGCGTCTCTGTGCTGTACTGGAGGATCCTCACTGTAAACTGGAGAAACTGTGGTAAGATCATATATGACACACTGTAAAATATTTGTGAAGTGTAAAACAAATAACCCAAAAAGCCAGAAAACACAATAGCTGTGTCCTATATCGTTCACACTTGTTCACTAATCCCTACATAGTGTACAGCAGTTGAGTGGACTATATCAGAAAGGAGTGAACGGATTCGGACGGTGACGTATACACTGCGCTTGAGACTTAAAGCTGTTGAAAAAACATCTTCGTCACATGTACTTTTATATTACATGTAAATAATATTAACAGCAATAAACACTCAAAATTACTTTATTGTAATTATACATACCTCCGCGTCAGCTTTGTGCTTTCATTGATGGTATATTATTAATTTGTTTTGTAATGCTTTTATGTTCATAATCATACTATTAAAATACTGAGAACAAAAACAAACACACATTAACATGTTCATAATTTTATGTATTTATTATTTTTAGTATCCTGAACTCTCCTGATCAGTGTTTTGAGCTCAGATAAGATGATCGTAGAGCGTCCTCAGACTGTTAATGATAATCAAAATGAATACACTACCTACTGTGATTAACTAACATTTAAATTATCCACCAAATTATCATCATTTTTGTAAGTTAACAGCGATGCCACCTCAGTAAATTAGTAAAATATTGAACTGAGTTACTGCCTACATAATATATTTTAATATAAATAATGTATGAAATAAACGTTAAAGCAGAAATAATAAAGATGTAAACAGCATCTCTCCTTCAAACTCGCTCGCTCCCGCTCTCTCTTCCAGCTCGCCACTGCTCCGCACTGGATTGTGGGAACTAAATAAACCCATTGGCTTGTCCACAACTAAAAATCACCAAAAACAACCAAATCAACCAAAAAGTAGTGAACGAAATAGTGAATGAAGTAGTTCACTCAGAAACCCATTGGCTTGTCCACAAGGGAGGCTCCCTAAAAATGAGCTTTTCCACCCAAAGCAGCGTATGGGATCGAAGTGCATTGAGAGCAGAACAGCGTGATTTTGACTGAAGCAGGGATTTTTTGAAAGTCTGATAATTCTGGTTTGGCTCGCTCTCAGAGTGCTCCATTACCCTCTCAATCACTAGCACAATTAATGCTGTAACTATAGCCTTCTAAACTAGTTCTGCCTACAAGGATTGTACTGCACACACACACACCCACACACACACACACACACACATTCTCTCTCACACACACAGACACACAATATTGTCAGCACTGTCCTGTGATTTGATAAAAATGCTTAGAGACAGAAAAGTTAAAGTGAAAATGTCTTTGTGTTTTGAAGTAATCAAAATCCACAGCTCCACTATTAGTAGAGAGAAGCTGCACAGACAGACAGGACTAATTTACTCATAATCACACTCTCACAAATGCATTCAAATAAATGTGATTTTACTGTGCTTCTCTGTATCTGATTTAATAACCGATAAAATAACTGATGAAAATGTAGTCTACTATTATTTTATTCTTCCAAACAAAATTTGCACTTCAAAAAGCTGCAGTGACAGATTTAACTTTTAATTCTGATTACATTTGAATCGTTTAATGCACACTTAGCCTACTTAAAGTAAAGAAAAAAAAACACATTCATTTTTGTTATTATCATCAACATCATTATATTATTATTTACTATTCATTCATTCATTTGGTCTTATCAGATCTGCTCGAGGGCTCTTACGTTGAGGCTACTTTTATTCAGAGAAAACTGCACTGCGTTTAACACACAGGCCTACATTTCTCGATCGAACCCATGATTCTGATGAGCAACATTTTACACATTTCTTTAATAACAGTTTATACATAATCAAAAAAGATAAACAAAGAAGGTTTTTTTTTTGTTGTTTTAGCTCAAAATATGATCAAGTAAGTAGCTCCATAAATCACTCACCCGGACATTACTGTTATAGACAGTTAATGCATTAAAGTGAGGACAGCTCAACTCACGTTTTGCAGAAAATTAAACTCTTCATACTCGTCATACTTCAATACAAAACAGTGCTGAACTTTGACAAAAAGTATTTTTTTAAAATGTCCATAATAGTGATGTTCTAATATCTAATTATAAATTCAACAGCATAAGGTGAAAATAACTATATACATAAGTGAGTGGAAAGGGCAAGTGAATACATGAATCTTTGACACTTTTCTCCATTGACTTGCAGAATATTTTCTGTGATGTTACTGTTAGACAGTGCTGGGAAGGCAATAGTTTACAGTTTACAGGTTACACTATTTAAAATGTAATAAGTAGTGTAACTTTTTTAAATTGCTTTATTAAAGTAATGTAACAGATTACATACTTTTTGATTACTTTTCTAAATGTAAAATATTTTCAACTGTTAATCATTTTGAATCATTTAAAGCAGGCAGGTTTAAGCTTACAGTAGAACTCAACACTGATTATTGGCAGGCTTTCAAAAGTCTTCATCACTTAAATTAAGATTATAATCATTTAATTTTAAACCACAGCCACCACAAAATCAGACTTTAGCACCTTTTTTACTTTGAGATCAATCTGATTCTGGTTTAAATTCTGATTATTCTGGTTAAAATACAGGTTTTAAAATCATAACAAGAAATAGTTTGATAGCTATGATACTGTTTTTAAAATCAAATCTCTTCACAGCTATGACAGGAAACACTGGCATCTAGGCATGGGTCTGTATGAGATTTTGACGGTATGATAACCTTAAGCAAAAATATCACGGTTTCACGTTATTGTTATTACAGCTCTGCAATGTGTTATTTTTAAATGACAGGGTAAAAAGAAAACTTTTTTTTTTTTCTTCACCGGACACAATATATTTTGTTTTTGAGCAATATAAAACAGTAGAATTGGCTCGGCTCCAGTTTATGTTTTTTTTTGATTTGTTTCCTAAAAAGAAAAAAAAAAATAAAGTCTGACATCTTTATTTAACCTAAATCTGTAATTATAGTTATTTAATTTTAGTTATATAATTCATATACATATCATTTCATATAATTTAGTTATATAATAATAATCATACACATAATTTGATTTAATAATAACCCAATTTGAATCAAAAACAGAATGTTCTGACAAGCTTTGTGAAATTATACTACATGCCTGAAAGAAACAAACAGCGGAAGCTCTGAATGAGATGTAGATTCACTCTCTGACAACAGGAGGCGCCTCTGGAACACAGATACAGACCAGATACAGCGTTTCCTTGGTTACCGTTGTAAACAAAGCTGCTGCTTTAATATGAACTATACAGAGATCAGATTAGGGGTGGGCGATATGGAAAACATTATATCACGGTTTCTTTTAGAAATATCACGATTCACAATTTTATCATGATTCTTTGTCATGTTGGTTTTAATATTTTGCAAGTTGTCTGAGCATTACAGCCAAACTAATTACCCTATTAAAAAGACAAAGCCTTTCAAGGTAACAAAAAAAAAAACAATAGGTACAATAAGTGTATTTAGCAGGAGCATTCAAGAAATTGAATGAATAAATATATAAACTGATTCCTAAAGCAACTTTATTAAATATCTTCAGTCAAAAGCTGTGATTTTTCTCTTTGTGTTTTTTTTTATTTTTATTAATGTTAAAGGAATAGCTCACCCAAAAATAAAAATGTCAATTCTGACAGTGTTTTATTTTTACACCACCATTTACTCACTCAAAGGTTGTTTTAAACAAGAATGAGTTTCTTTCTTCTTCTGAACATAAATGCTATTTTGAGGAATGTGTAAAACCAAACAGAGTATTTATTGATATTGCTACTATCAAATTCAATGTGGACCAGCAAACTGTTTGGGTTACCCACATTCTTCAAAATATCTTCTTTTGTGTTCAGCACAAGAAAGAAATCAATACAGGTTTGGGACAACGTGACAGTGAGTAAATAATGACAAATGAAATTTTAGGGTTGATCTATCCCTTTAATGACAGCCGCATGTTTAATAGTCCTACTGTCCCTTTTAAGACCTGCACGCATCTAATATACAGGCGTGCAAACTTCTTTCACTCAACTTTAAACTTAAACATAACAAACAGCGTTTATACTACATGTAAACCTTGTGTGTTTTTGACACTATTAGTGCAAAAGATAACTTAGTTCAATAATCAGGCGCTGATTGACAGGCTTTACCGCGCGCGTTTCGGGTGTATGCAGCGCTCAGAAAAAGCACAGGTCAGTCCAGCGTGCGAATGAAACATTTAAAAGCACATGCAAATAATAAGAGAGTAACTCTAGCGCTGAGTCAACACTGATGTGTGAATGCGTGTGGTGTTGTACAGTATATGACGGAGGCGCCAGAACTGCAGCTGATAGAAAAGGATACTACGATATTTCTTCAAAAGCAGATCTTGGAGACATTTTTATCGTCCACGATCAAAAATCGTCATATCGCACACCCCTAGGCCAGATGAAAAGAAAATACCACATAAACTTTCCAGAAGACAGTCAGCTCCCCTCAGAAACACATTCATATAAACCCCCAAATCAATATTGAGGATTTTCTTCCAATAGTTTGTGCATCATGAACAGTGAGTGATCTGCCTGCTACAGTATTTTTCTCTGTGCGTCCGTCTTCAGCGTCTCTGGTCTGTGTTATCGGGCGTTAACAGACTTCATATTTTCACATAAATGACATTTTAGAAAATTATTGCATTGCAACGCAGTTTGTGAAAGTCCAGAACAGAGTTGCAATAAGGCAAAAAACGGCCGGTTGCCGATCGCGTAAAGGCCAATGTATACTTCGGCCCTCTGCGCACCGTCGGCATTACGTTATTTTCATCATCAAGAGGGCTCCCCGCACCCCGCACCCCGTTCTGCGCATGTGTCGAGCTCACCTGTCCGTGTTCATCTACGGTTGAGTTTACTTTTGAAGGCTGTGCGGACGCGAGACGGAAAGGAACGCTGAATGTGAAGTGTACCTGGGTCATCCTACACACACGTGACTGACCGCTCGCTCGCACCAACAGGAGGAGGGTCAGTGTTACTCTCTACACTGCACTCAGTCTGAGAGATTCCTACTCTTTCAGTCTTTGAGAAGACATGGAAAACAATGCATACCGCAGGAACGGTATAATGGAAAATATTAGTGGTTTTGAAACAGTGACATTTTCCCATGCCTACTATACATCTAACAATGCCTTGGGGGAGGAAAAAAACAGTTCATCTTAAAGCATATGCATAAACCCAAATAGGAAATAAAACGGTTATTGAATAAGCATGCATCTTATTCTGTGTACTAAACTCCTGAAACATTGGTGCCTCGTATTTTAGAGCAGTCAGTGCAGTTAAGAAATAAATCAAATCTGTATGTGCGTGTTTGTGTGAAAAAATTCAAATGTAACCTCCTTTGTAATTAACATTTCCACAAGTAACTGTAATTTAATTACACTTTTTTTCTCAGTAACTGTAACAGATTGCACTTACATTTATTTTGTAATTAAATTACGTAATTCCGTCACATGTAACTAGATCCTCCTCAACACTGGTGTTAGTGAATAGAATATATGGGGAGTACAAACACTGATCTATAGTTGCCACCCCAAGTATAAAATCCTGGACACGCCCCTGAATCAATCACATGCAGCTCATATTGTTCCCAAACACAGAAGCGTGAGTCTCTTCCTGCAGCTTCAAGAACAGCTTTACTGATCAGCAGCTTCAGTGTGATTAGGAGCAGGTGTAGGGGGGCTTTAGGAATAGACACAAGGAAGGAAACTAGAAGACAGCATCTGTTTATAATCAATAGAATCATATAAAGAATATGTTATTACCTACTGTTTTGTAAAGCACTGCAATACATTGAGGTGTAAGTACTTATCTGCCACAATTTACACTAAGTATGAATAATATCTCACAGTTTAGGTGATCTCAGGTTTTTATATCCTTGAGTGATGGAGAAACACACACACACACACACACACACACACACATAAATTCATGCTTCACACCATTCATGCTTCACACATCATGACTTAATCCAAATTTGACAGAAAGATGTACAACAGCAGCCAATATCTCAGTCCATTTTGCACATTAAGGGTAAAGGTGGCACCTGCGCCTCCATATGTAGAGGCTACCGATTACTGCTGATACAGAGCAATATCTCGTCAATTTTTTGGCCTTGTTCTTATGTAGTCCACAGATCTGCAGGCCTCTTACACACAACTTGTGCACATGGCCTAAACTACCAAAAATG
The DNA here is from genome assembly GCF_018340385.1 of Cyprinus carpio. Classification (NCBI taxonomy): domain Eukaryota; kingdom Metazoa; phylum Chordata; class Actinopteri; order Cypriniformes; family Cyprinidae; genus Cyprinus; species Cyprinus carpio. The sequence goes on from NC_056599.1 coordinate 42,704,687, forward strand.
AGGGCAATGACTTTACAAGAGTAGCCAAAGTTATTAAAAACATTGTACCATGGTTGGTATTTCAACAGTTTTGAAGCATAGCAGGTGTCCATGTAGGCATCAAAAGAGCAACCGATTTCTATTATTGTAACAGCTTTGGTGTGTTCATTAATTAAAAATATATCCGGTTTATTTGGTAAGTGATTTGTAGCAGTTTCCAATGTAACGCACTGTTCATGTGGAAGAGGGAACCAGTCTGTCTTGATCTTTTCGTTACAGTGGATTGTGGTATGGCTGACATTGTCTCTGAGCTCCTTCGCTGAGAGTGCAACGATACGGTCGTGGCGCGCGATGTACAGTCCTTTATAGGCAGAGCAGCCGTTAAGGATGTGCGCGATCGTCTCTCTTTGCCGGCTGTGATGTTGCAGGCAGAACGGCTCATGTGTAGATGGAAACCAGGTTGCTAAGTTGGACTTTGTTGGTAGTACCTGAAGACGAGCTTTAATTGTAAATCTGTAAATGTCGTCTTGTAGGGCTGTGTTTTTTTCAAAACTGTGTGTGATAGGTTCTGGTCAGCACAGGGCAAGGCAGGCCAGTTGTCCTTGTAGGCGTAGGCCTGTCCAGTGTTGTATCATACGCAAGTGAAAATGGTCGATTATTGTCCTTCTGATGTTTTGAGTATCAAGAAGTTGAATGTTGTCATCAGTTGTAATGGTTGCCTCTGCCGTGATGGTTGGATCCGTGCAGATGTTCTCATTGGCTTCCACCGACTGTCCTGCTGTGTTCCTCCAGCGCAGTTGGATGTTTGCACGGTTACAGAGGTCATTCAGGTCCAGCCAGTCCGAGCGCACACCGAAGCCTGGTGTATTAGTGTCCAATTTTCCACTGGGTTTTCTTCTGAACCCAAGGAAGCTGGCGTCATCTAATATACAAAGAGGGACCTTGCGTTTCCCTAGATGTAGTAAAAGTGAGGCTCGGGCAAGCTCACGCACGGCTGCGTCATCATTATTTAGCATCCTTAACAGGTTGCTTATTCTGGCGGCAGTATATACCCACTCTATGTGAGGGACGCCCAGCCCTCCTTCTCTGGACCTGTGGAACAGCACGTCTCTTGTCGAGTGTGTATTTAGTCCTATCCAGCGTCTTGCCAAGCTTACAGTCTTATTATTCAGCTCGTTTAAGATGCATTTAGGAATATGTATGTTTGCGAAGAGATGCTGTATTTTGGAAAGGGCAATCTCTCTTATGGCCTGTAGCTTCATTGCAACAGGGAGAGGGGATGAGTCCACCATGTCCAGTCGTGTGCAGTATTCACTGCTAAGTTCGTGTATTTGCTCTTCCCATTCACCCGCGATGTTAAACCGGTGTCCGAGATAGCAGTAAGTTTCATGGCGCGCATACACTTTAATTTCATTGCCCATGATGGAAAAGGAGGGTGGCTTGTCTTTCTTGGCTTGATACCACCTGTTACCTCCACTGCGTCTCTCATAAAACACAGCACACTTGGTGTTTTTCACCTCTAGTCCGGACCACCGCATGAATTTATCAGTATGAGAGAGCAGCATGGTTTTAATCACTTTCTCATCCCTGGATGACACCTGAACATCGTCTGCATAGGCCTGGACAGGGTTTGGGCGATCTGATATGCGAGGAGGAGCAGAGGCACAGCCATTTGAGCCACTGGTTAAGGGCTAGGATAAAGTTTACTGCGCTCCATGGGCAGCCTGTCTTGATGCCAGTTCTTAGTTGGATTGGTCTAGTCAGTTGGTCTCCACAGATCACCTGGATAAAGGAGTTTCTGTAGATATCCTTAATTATGTTAATATACGGTGTAGGTATGTTAATTTCATCTAAAGATTTAATCATAACGCTGTGTGGCAATGAGCCGAATGCATCACGGAAGTCTAGAAAAACTTCATAAAACTTGGTGGATTCATGCTTAAAATCATCGATTGCTGTTTTCAGGCAGAAAACATGCTCGTTCATGCCTTGACGATTGATATAAGCTTTTTGCTTTTCCGACAGTATGTTCATTTCGCAGAGCCATGGCAGGATGCGGTTCAAAATGCATTTCATAAGAACTTTATAAATAGTAGGGAGTAAAGATATGTCTCTCCATGTTGCTGGGTCGTCAGGTATATTATCTTTTTTCGGAATTCTGTGAATAAGAGCTCCTTTCCACGAATCTGGTATTTTCTCATTGGTCATACAAACATTAAATATTTGCGTTAATGCCGTACATGTCCATTGTTTTGTGGATTTAAGTGTTTCATATGTAACGCCATCAGATCCACACGCCTTGTTGTTTGGTAGGCTTTCAATCACCCTTAAAACCTCCTGAGATGTAAACAGTGAGGTATTCGGTGTTTCAGTAGGGGGATTTAACTCTAGCGCATCTAGCCAAGGGGGCGTGGCGAGGCGTTCACCGGTGGCATCGGCTTGGTTTTTATCGCAGTAATATTTATAAACTCGCTCTGTATCATTCATGCTTGGCAGAGGTTCTGTGAAGGTACTGTTATTAAGAATGACTCTAATAGCTTTAGTCCTGTTGTTATTCCAGAGATATGCAATTTCATCGCGGCTTACCTTTCTGGGGAGCCTTTTCTGCTGCGTTCTCGTTGTTCTGTTGAGCGCTGGTTGAATGACCTCGCGCATAAAGCGGAACTGTTTCTCTATCCACTCTGTCAGAGCCTCCGGTGTTCTGTCTGTTGGGGGTTTGTCAGTATTCGGCAGTTTGTTGAGAATCCTCACTGTATATTTGAGAAGAGGTATTCCGTAAGGTCTTCCGTTTCGATTATGCGCAGAAAACGTGCCATTTTTATGGTATATTCCGTTTAGGATCGCCATGAGTTTATTCCACTGTGTCGGGTCTGTTCCAGTATATGTTATCCTCTGTCTATCGTCGATCAGCTTTGTGTCTAGGGTTTTTCGGAAAGCTCTTTCTTCTGCTTCAAACCGCAACCATTCCTCATCGGAAAGACGCCGGGCAAATCCACCGAACTCTCCCGGGTTGTTTCCTACCAGGTGAGACGCCGGGTCATAGGTGCGCCATTGTTGTATGTATATTTTGCCAGATTTGCGGGCTTCTTTTAGGGTCCCCTTCAAAGTTGTTATTAAGCACATTATGTAGAGTATTCTTAGCTGCACATTAAACATCTTTTTTCTGCGTTTTCGGCGGCAGTTACGACAGTCGAGATGTTCACACCTTAACACACACCAACAACAAAAAACACAACCGGAACACACACACACACACACACACACACCACTGCTCTGTTCATATGAATACAGATCAAAATAACACTATAAAGCTCAGCTGTGTAATGAAGAGTGTGATTAAACAGATTTGAATGAATGTCTACATAAGACAGACAATTTGGTTAAAAATCCTGACAGTGAAATAAAGTTTTTTTTTTTCCTTTCTTTTCTTTCTTTTTTTTTTGAATGAGGCTTTAAAGTGGAATTGAAGCAGTCTGTCAAGTTTGCATTATTTAGGCAAGGCAAGTTTATTTATATAGCACATTTCTTACACAATGGTAATTCAAAGTGCTTTACATAAAAGAAAGTAAAATAATCATGAAAAAAATAATAACAAAAATAAAACAAGCTATTTTTTTCAAAACTTTGGAAATGATTTAAAAATTGACTTATTTACAATGAATTTTAAAACAGTTAAAAATAGAAAATGATTTTTACATAAAATACAGTGAATAGGTAAAATACAGTTTAGGAAAATAACCTTAACAATAAATAACAATTTTAAATAAAAAAAAATATATATATAACAAACATGATTAATGTAACCATTTAAAGAAAAAAGGATGTTTTGTTATAGTTTTTGGAGCAAGTGCGTCTCCATCTTGCAGTAGCACCGCGTGTGACGTCACGGTTGGTTCGCTCCGATGGCCAGTGCAGTAATATAAACATTTCTTTACATTTTGAAATGGATGAAGATGACCTTGAAAGCACTGTTAAGTCCATAATAAGTGCAATTGCCTATGCATTAGAGCATATACGGTGATGGGGTGAGCAGTAGGATCTAGGGGTTGAAGAAGTCGTGAACCTGCTGGTTTGGGGTAAAGTGCGGGTCGGAAACAATACTCGTTTACGTGGATACTCCTCAAGACTGTCATTCTGACGTGCTTTGTGTGCATTTGCTGATGAAGGCGTGAAAGAAAACTCAATTTGGTGAGAGAGTGAGAGTATGTGTGTGTGTGTGTGTGTGTGTGTGTGTGTGTGTGTGTGTGTGTGTGTGTGTATGAGAAATGATCTATCACAACACGCGTGAGTAACACATTTAAATCTCTTTCAGAAAAGGTCTATCACAGCGTGTGAGTACCGCATTGAAATATATTCCGTGCTGTCTCACGCTTGGATGGCTTAAAACACTTTAATATTTAAACTGACTTAAAACACGTGAGAATGATAAACTTTATTGAGGAAGCAGCACTGGTCTGATTGTTCAGAGAGCTGATTAGCATCCTGTTGTGTCCTGTTAACAGCAGGGAAAAACTAATTGTATTCGCAGGTCAACATAAAATATGATACACACAACACTGGTGAACCAGTCAATGTAATACATGTCTGTGTGACATAACAATAAAATGTGACATGAATGATATTGTATGAAGCGTTGTTTGTTTACATCACGTTGCGCCTCGCATTATGAAAACAATGTTTGGGATACCACGATCAAAACTTAATATATAAAGACCTTTCACACATAGACTTTTCCCGGAAAAATTACTGGTAAATTGCCCGTAAAGAGATCATGTGTGAAAAGGATCTTTTAAAAAATACCGGTAAATTTGTTACAGCAATTTATGTGTATGAGAAGTTGTAACATTAGCAGTAAATTGTTAGAATTCTGCTGTGTGTGAACGCAGAAACCGGTATAATCACTAAAACCACCAAAAAGTTCAGAACTAAGACACCTAATAAGTCCAAACCATAATAATCATAACAATGCGACGCATTCACGCACTGTTTACAAAAATAAAAGAAATGTCATCCTACTGGACCGACAGTGAAATTAAAGCGCTTCTCCTTATCCGGGCGGATGAAGAAATTTGTCGTCATCTGAGAGGAACTGTTAGTGATACAGTAACGTATGATAAAATAACTGTCTCCGAGAGCAAGGCATTCACAGGACAAAAAATCAGGTCATCAATAAACTGAAAACATTGCGTCTTAAATATCTAAAAAATAAACGACTATCACAAACGAAGTAGTGGTGGAAGAATTTCTTGTTCCTATTATTTTGTCAATCTACCAGTGGTTCCAGCTACTCCACAAATCCTGTAGCTCTAAACCAGTGGTTCTCAACCCGAGCGGCCCGTCACAAAATCAAATGCGGCCCACCATACTGAACACAATTTTTTTTTTTTTTAAATAATAACTTTAAGTTTTACAGCTTATTTTAGTTTTTACATTAATTTAAAAATGTACTTAACAAATAAGCTATAATGTTTTTGTTATGTAAAAATAATTGTTTTACAGATATTATTTTCAGACATGAGCAGACCTGTACTCACGTAGCGCACTTTAGCAGAATTCAGTTCAAATAGTCATCAGCAGCCATTAGTTCGGTAAAATTGAGAATTATTAAGGGAGAAAAACGAAATGTGGAAAATGCCAGGGAAGAAAAACACATAGGTTACAAACAAAAGAAGTCGCAGCAGTGAAGAAAGGAGAGTGCTGGACATTCGGCATCAACTCTCGGTTTTGCCCCGCCACTCACTTGAAGATGTTCAGCCCGTCTTTTTTCCCCCTTTCTCCCATAATTTAACTGAAAAGTGATTATTTTGTTTCATTTTTATAAAGTTAATTTATTGGAGCATGTTTTGGTTGTAAAATAGGCCTATAAGTTTTGTTTTTTTAAAGTAACGACCAAGCGGCCAGCACAGAGAGTGAGCTGATCATAACAATAAAATAAAAATAAACGCCTTCTCAAATCATCACGGCTTGTCTAAAATAAAATCTAAAGATATAAAACAGTTCAAGCATATAACAATGTTTTAACGTTAAACCCAGATAAATGTGCGCTATATCCGATATTTTGTGCGAAGAGTGCAAGCTAAAGCACAATCTAAAGCACACATAATTGCAAACACAATCACAAAATAAAACAAAAAAAAAAAAAAAAAAAAAAAAAAAAAAAAAGAAAAAAAACCATACACTTTTTCTTGTGCTTACAAAAATGAACCGAAACTCAGCGAATACATGCCTCACAGACATGATAAATATATCTATAGAAAGCTTTAAATGACCACTTAACGGAATAAAACAAATCAAAAACAAAAACTCTTTCATTATAATAATAATCCGTAAAGATGCACTTTTTTCTAAAAGCGCGTCTAATGAGGAGATGAAGAGTCCTTGCTACACAGACTAAGAAAACACTAGTTTTTTAGTAAATAATTCAAATATCTCCTTACTATTTCCCCCAACACATTTATGAAAAATTACTTTTGCCGGTGCTGTGCGCCGTCTTTAGCCTATTTCGCATTTGAACGCAGAGACTGTTCAGCTGTGATGATGGCACATCCATAGACTATTTGATATTAATTTGGATCAACATAGGCTACATTTGTGAACGCACATTTTCTGCAATGTCGCGCGTCTTACAGACTGCAATTTACAATCGCAACCTCATTGTGCTATTACTCCTTTCGAACCGAATTTCACAAAATTGGTCAGCTCCCGACAGCATCACGTGTTTTATTAATTGTGAGTATAATTATTTATTTATTTATTTCAATGAATGTAATCGATTAGATATCATAATATTAAGGCTATAATAGTCTATTATAAAGCTGGTTGGTTTCTATTGGTGACATAATATGTAAATGATATGTGTGCGGCCCATGAGACTTGCACTTGGACCATAGTGCGGCCCAGTGGGAAAAAAAGGTTGAGAACCACTGCTCTAAACAGTAGCTTGAATTCAGAGGAACCCCAAACTTGCGTCTCCGAGGACGCATGTGACGGAAGCATGTCGAGTCAGTCGGCCGACACTGAGGCGCCAACTTTATTTTAGCTGCAGTTGCTAGCGACAACAAACAACATTTTTTTCTTCTATAGTTCAGTATTTTGGTTTGTACTCGTCTATTACAATGTCTCTGTAACAAAAGCAGTTGCATGAATGCTAAAGTTTGAAACAAAAATGAAACCAACAAAAATCCTGACCGCATATAGCTACCCCTATAAATACAAGCGCAGCTGTTTAGAGGTTAATGATGTCACAGAATTCACCAGTATTTTGGAATGGATGTGTGAATGGTGCTTTTCCGGAAAAAAACAGACGGAATGTCGTTGACCGTGTGAACAGCGCATTTTTGAATTTACCGGTAAAGTCGTTCCGGTAATTTTTACGGCAATTTACTGGTATTACTGTGTGAAAGGGGCTATAGACAGTTTGATGTTGAATATTCATCCAAATTATGGTGAAAACCAAATTATTTTTGTGTTAAAATAACATTTGTGTGTTCAGAATGTAAAGAAATGCTTATATTACTGCACTGGCCATCGAAATAGCGAACCAACCGTGACGTCACACGCGGTGCTACTGCAAGATGGAGACGCTCTTGCTCCAAAAGCTAAAACAAAACATCCTTTTTTTTTTTAAATGGTTACATTAATCACGTTTGTTATATATTTTTTAATCAAAGTGGAAATCACTTTACTAAATAATGTTAACTTAACTGTCTGCTTCACTTCCACTTTAAAGGATTTATGATCATGGTTTTGTTCTTTGACATTTTAAATCTCAGTCCAATGATGCATCACACACTGATTTGTACTTTCTCTTTACTAATGGATTCACAGCTAAACTGATCTGATCTGAGAGAGTGAAGAGTGTGTCATTGTTCTCTACAGGTTGAGAGATTGTGGCGTCACACAGATGAAGGTTGTTCTGCTCTGACTTCAGCTCTGAGATCAAACCCCTCACACCTGAGAGAACTGGATCTGTCTGGGAATAAAATAAGAGATTTGGGAGTGAAGGCATCTCTGTGCTGGACTGGAGGATCCTCACTGTAAACTGGAGAAACTGTGGTAAGATTATATATGACACACTGTAAAATATTTGTGAAGTGAAAAACAAATCACCCAGAAAGCCAGAAAACACAATAGCTGTATCAAGATACAGAGATACAGAAAGTAAAACATTGGTGTGTCTTTGTTTCTTGTTCATGTGTGGACTTCTGTGTTCATGTTAAAGGGTCATGAAAACCCCCTGTTTCAGCAAGGGGTTAGTACACACCACAGTTTTAAAAAAGGCTAAAAAAGTGGGGCGTGGTGCGCAGCGGCGGAGGAGGAGGAGGAGGAAGAAGAAGAGGGGAGACCGACAGTTTCATTTCACTCCTATCGAGTTAAAAACACAAATAAATGCACAGACATTTGCACTCTGCTTCGAAAACATATATATATGAACGCACTGTGGCACCCTCTGAGAACTTTTAAGGCTTATTCTGTGGTGTTTATATAAGCCTTTTGACGGAAAAATGGTTATGCTCACCAAGTGAATGAATCGTGTTTGTGCTCGAACTCTTATTACAGAACAAAAACAAACACTCTTCTTCAATCCATGAACGTTTCTCTCAGTTGATGTGTGCGATGTCATGTCACAGTATGAAACGTCTGTCATAGTGAAATCAACACATGCGGTTTGTGAATAATTAAGCGAAGCCTCTTCTCATATAGGATAAGAACATGCAGTCTCATGAATAATTTAATAGACACCGACGCGTCATCTATGTGTAACACAGGTTAAATTAAGTTAATTATTTAATTTACACAATTTAATTATATGATTTTCCCTTAATAAAAGTTGAAAAGTGATGTGTTAAAAAAAAGAAAAAAAAAATGATTTAACTCAAACAGTTGACGTTTTTAAGTTATTATTATTTGATTTGTGATTGACCAATGAACGAGCTCCGTCATCACGCGCTGTGTGTGTGTGTGTTGGACGCGCCTGCGTAACGAGAAGAGAGCTGAGCATAGAGGAGAGAAGACGCGAGTCGATCTCTGCGATCAAAACTAGAAGCGCCTGTGAGACGTGCTTGGGTGAAAGTAAAAGACGCTAAATATAGAGTTCACCGGCGCCATTATTGGTCCACATGCGCCTGTGTGAGGAAGACAGATAGGATTGTTCTAGAGGTTTTTTTTTTCCCTTTTCTTCCCTTTTCTTTTTTTTTTTTCTTCTTCTTGTATTTCTATTTTTTTCCTTGGTTCTGGATTGTGATCTTCTGCGATATCCTGTGAAATTCACGTTTGATGGCGAGCCACCCGAATCTGCTACAGAGAGGAAAAGACTACAATTCATAAAGAAGAGGACAATATCCTTTCTTTCATTCTCCAGTCTTGCTTTAAGCAAGACAATTCCTATTAGAGACTATTGAATACTTTTTTTTTTTTTTGAGATTGACAAATACAGGGATTGACAGGAAATTGATCCGTGCTTTGAAGAGCATTGAACACTCTTGGTGTATGGTTACCCATAGCCATAAGTTGATTGAAATTGATGTGTGATATTTTGAGAAAAGTGTTTTAAAAAGAGAAAAAAGACACCACTCCTTTGAGTATTTTTTGTTCATTTTATTTTATTTCTTTTTGTCATTTCATTTACCAGTCTGTACATTACTTTTCTGTTTCCTGGGGTAAAAAAAAAAAAAAAAGAGTGCACTCTCAAGAGGGGATTTTCATGCTTGAGATTTGTATCATTGCCTGATATTTTATTTAACCTGATTATAATTCTCACTGGAAATCTAATTACATACCAGTTTGCGTCTAACTTGTGTTGTCTGTTGTTTTCTCACGTACAACCTGCTACCTCCTTTACGACTCTTAAAATCTTCTGATAAATCTATTTGCACCAACAGCAATTCATTTAATTAATTAATTGTTAAATTCTTTAAACACCTGTTACATAAATTTTGGCGAGCCAGCCAGGAGGTGGCGCTGTTGCTGAGAACTAACAGCTGCACATTAAACAGGAACATTTTAGGTCTTTTTTTTTTTTTTGCTCTCAAACAAGCACCTATAATGGAGATTATTGAAGCTGAGGGGATTATTATCCCAAACTCCGTAATAATCAGTGGTTTAGCTGACACTGAGAGTGATGAAGAATTGTTTGATGCTCTGAAACGTTACGGGTCATTTGCTAAAACTGTGCGCATCGACGACAAATAATCCGAGTTCTACCAAAACGTGATCATTGAGTACAACAGTAATCAAGCATTGCAAAACACTTGAACAAAAATTGCTCTCCAGCTGTCAAGCGAACCCAGTGTTAAGTACCATGTGAGAGCGTTAGCCAGTGTGTTTACACAGCAACCTGGGTAGTAGCATAACAAAATCCTACCTGGACCGATTAAGAGAAATAGCAAAACTGAGCGGAAACAACTTTGAGTCTATACTGAGTGAAATGCTGTCGCAAGTGAGTGCTGACCTCCCACCAGAGCCTGCTGTTTCTGGTAGTACTGGTGAAAAATACCTGTGAGAAACCGTATTGGGCATCTCCGGATGGGAATCCAATTCGTAATCCGCCGAGTCAGATAGATGACTTACGTACCGTCCCAACCTACTCCTATCAATTTGATTGAGCCGACCCTTCGCACGTCTTCCAAAATTCTCAACCCGCCTGAGGTCCAAAGACTAGTAGTTGAACATGTTGTGCGGAGCAGTGAAGTGGTTGCTCAAGGACAGATACAGCCCAGGCTTAGAGTGTTTTCAGGAAAATGCCCCAGGCCTGGAAACGAGGTAGATTACGACATTTGGCGTTCTAGTGTTGAATTCATTTTAAAAGATCCCTCTTTGTCCGATTTGCATGCGTCTAGGCGAATACTAGACAGTCTCTTGCCACCTGCGGCGGATGTTATAAAGCATTTGAATCCCGAATCTCCTCCTTCTGCTTACCTCCAGCTGTTGGACTCCGCTTTTGGGGCTGTGGAGGACGGGGACGAATTGTTAGCGAAATTCATGAACACGTTGCAGGATGCAGGTGAAAGGCCATCTACTTATCTGTACAGGTTACAGTCAGCTTTAAGTGCAACTGTCAAAAGAGATGGTATTGTCCCAGCAAGGCAGATAGGCATCTCCTAAAGCAGTTTTGCAGGGGCTGCTGGGACAATGACTTAATTGCAGAACTACGACTAGAGCAAAAGCGAAACAACCCTCCTTCCTTTGCACAGCTTCTCCTTATGCTTCGTACAGAGGAGGATAGACATACTGCGAAAGCAACTCGAATGAAGCAACACCTTGGGTCTTCTAAGCAGAGAGCATTTTATGCACTCTCAGAAAGCATGGATTTCTGCTGAGTTAGAACAAGATGAAGCTCCTAGTGTGAGTCCTCTTGAAACTGAAACGCGCGAGTTAAAGAAAGCAGATTGTCAAGTTGCAGAGTCAGTTAGCTAATCTTGCAGTCCGACCAAAACATCCAAAGAGAGCTCCGTCGCAAGAGGTAGTTAAAAGGCCTGCACCACCTGACCAAAGGAAGTCAGGGGCTGCTGCGAGTGTAGTTCCGGTCAATAAGAAGCCAACTGATAGACCTAGACCGTGGTACTGTTTCACATGTGGTGAGGATGGCCACATTGCATCTACCTGTAGTTCTGAGCCAAACCCGGAGCTTGTCGCTACTAAACGTAGGCTGTTAAGGGAGAAAACAGTTACAGTGGGAGTCACAGAATTCCTCTACTAGCTCAGATTTAAACTAGAGGCTGTTCCTGTCGCGGGACATACAGGAACTGAGCTTAAATCGAGTGGTCCCATTGTAAATCGTGTCTTCAAGAAATGCCAAACTCCTAGGAAGCAGAGTGCAAATCTACCTAAGGGCTTAGTCGGTGCTAGATGTATTGCCGAAGTCAGCATAGCTGGTAAGAAATGTCATTGTTTACTAGACACTGGATCACAGGTCACAACTGTGCCTAAGTCTTTTTACGAACAACACCTCTCAGAGTACCCGATTAACCCTCTTGGCGATATATTGGAGGTGGAAGGCGCAAATGGTTTTTTTTCTGTCCCGTACGAAGGTTACATAAAGGTAGACATAACTTTCCCTGAAGAGTTTTTGGGTGCGACTATTGAAGTGGCCACAGTAGCTTTAGTAGTTCCAGATGTAAAGTCTCACACTCAGCCTTTGGTCTTAATAGGTACAAACACTCTCGATATCCTTTATGAGCAGCAGTTACTTGCAGAATCCCCACAGCACCAGCCATCTCTATTTGGGTATAGAGTGGTTTTGAAAACCCTTGAAACAAGGCGAAAGCAGAACACGAGTGGTGTTCTGGGTCATGTGAGATTAAGAGGCAATGTACCGGAGGTCATGCCCGCTGGTCAAACTGTCGTAGTGAAAGGCTCTGTTGCGGTACCTGTTGGGATAGATAAGTGTGTAGTGGTAGAACACACCGTCTGATTCCTCCTTACCTGGTGGTGTGTTTGTGAAGCGCTGTTTACTTACCATTTCTAGTAGTCAGTCTGTCTGGTTACCTGTGGTACTAAAAAATGAAACGGAGCACGATATAGCCATTCCCCCAAAATGCATAATAGCAGAACTGCATGTGGTTGAATCCGTGCTTCCCCAGCCGAGTGTTTCGCCTGTTAGTGAGCGTTTACCTACTCAGGAGTCCAATTTCGCCTTGAATTTTGGTGAGTCCCCACTGCCACCAGAATGGCGGGAACGCATTTCAGCAAAACTCAGAGAAATGCCTGACGTTTTCAGCCAACACGATTTAGATTTTGGGCATACTCAAAAGGTGAAACATCGTATACATCTGCACGATGAAACTCCCTTTAAACATAGGGCGCGACCGATCCATCCACAAGATCTAGAAGCCGTCCGCAGACATCTGCGTGACCTTCTCGCAAGCAATGTTATTCGCGAGTCTGAATCCCCTTTTTCTTCGCCTATTGTAGTGGTGCGAAAGAAAAATGGAGATGTACGTTTGTGCATCGACTACAGGAAGTTAAATCTCCAGACCGTGAAAGACGCCTATGCATTACCCAATCCCGAGGAGACGTTTTCCGCCTTAACTGGGTCAAAATGGTTTTTCTGTACTTGATCTGAAATCTGGGTATTACCAGATAGAGGTGGAAGAAGCAGACAAACCTAAAACCGCCTTTGTCTGTCCCCTGGGGTTTTGGGGAGTTTAACCCGAATGCCTCAGGGGGTCACTAACGCCCCAAGTACTTTTCAGAGATTGATGGAGAAGTGTATGGAGGATATCAATCTCAGAGAAGTACTTGTCTTCCTAGACGATCTGATCATATTTTCTGAAACTTTGGAAGAGCATGAAAGACGGCTGTTAAAAGTTCTTTCTCGGCTCAGAGAGTATGGGCTAAAACTTGCCCTTGAAAAGTGCAAATTTTTTCAGACGTCCGTTTCGTTATTTAGGGCACATAGTATCAGAGCGTGGAGTAGAGACCGATCCAGAGAAAGTGCAAACCTTAAAAACCTGGCCGAGTCCCACAAACCTTAGAGAGTTAAGGTCGTTTTTGGGCTTTTCAGGGTATTACCGCCGATTTATAAGGATTACTCTAGGGTCGTGAAACCACTCACCGACTTGACTGTAGGGTATCCGCCAACTAGGAAAAGTGGTAAACAGAGTGAGAGTAAGGGTCCATACCATAACCCCAAAAGAGTCGTTCGGAGACCGTTGGACACCACTTTGTGAGGAAGCGTTTCGGTCTGTTATTGAGAAGCTAACTACTGCGCCTGTGTTGGGCTTTGCTAACCCTAAACTTACCTACTTCCTACATACAGATGCCAGCACCAAGGGTTTAGGAGCAGCCCTGTATCAGGAACAGGAAGGGAGGATGCGAGTTATTGCATATGCAAGTAGAGGGTTGTCCCGCAGTGAGTGCAATTACCCTGCGCACAAGCTTGAGTTTCTTGCCCTTAAATGGGCAGTAACTGAAAAGTTTAGAGACTATTTGTATGGTAGCCAGTTTACCGTCATTACAGACAGCAACCCTCTAACTTATGTTTTAACCACGGCGAGACTAGATGCGACTAGCCACCGGTGGCTTGCTGCCCTTTCCACTTTTTCATTTAAGTTACAGTACAGAGCAGGCAAGCTAAATGCTGATGCTGATGGTTTTATCAAGGCGACCGCAGGAACAGTTGCCCGAAAATCCGGTATCTCAGAAAGAGTATGAACGAATTCAGCAGTTTATACAGAATCATCTCACGGAAGCTGCAGATTCTTGTGACACCGCAACTGACGTAGTTCAGGCTATATGTGAGAAGCATCTGGTCAGACAGCCAACAGACGTTGGGTGTGGTGCTGCGTTTGTTGAATCTCTTGCACTTTACCCTGATGCTGTACCTGATAGTTCGAACAAGAAGGTGATTTTGAGGGGTTACCTGTTGTATCTTACCTGTCAGGGAACCTCTGTGATGAGCAAAGGGCAGATCCAGTCATTCGGGAAGTAGTATCTTTCTTAGAGTCTGGGGAGAAGCCTCCACCAACAGTCAGGAAGGAACTCCCAGATCTTCCTTTCTTTCTAAGAGAGTGGAACCGTCTTGAGTTAAAAGGTGGGGTGCTTTACCGGAAACGACAGGTAGAGGAATTCATTACTTACCAACTCGTGCTACCTGAGAAACTGAGGCCCTCTGTATTGACCAGTTTGCATGACAATATGGGTCATATGGGGGTGGAGAGAACTCTAGATTTGGTAAGGTCTCGGTTCTATTGGCCGAAGATGGCTGCGGAGCTAGAACAAAAGATCAGGACATGCGGTCGTTGTGTGAGGAGGAAATCATTGCCTCAAAAAGCTGCACCGTTAGTTAATATCCAAGCCACAAGACCTTTAGAGTTAGTCTGTATGGATTTTCTCTCATTAGAGCCAGACAAAGTAACACAAGAGACATTTTGGTAATCACTGACTTCTTTACCAAATATGCTGTGGCCGTCCCCACACCCAACCAAAAGGCAAGAACAGTAGCAAAATGTCTTTGGGAGAATTTTGTTGTGCACTATGGGTTCCCCGAGCGTCTGCATAGCGACCAGGGCCCAGATTTTGAATCACGCACCATCAAGGAGCTTTGTGAAAATGGCAGGTATTAAGAAAACCCGAACAACCCCTTATCATCCCAGGGAAATCCTGTCGAACGTTTTAATAGGACATTGCTCAGTATGTTGGGTACCTTCGAAGAAAAAAGACAAGGTTCATTGGAAGGATTTCGTAAAACCCCTTAGCTCATGCGTACAATTGCACGAAACATGAGGTCACTGGGTTTACTCCCTACGAATTGATGTTTGGGCGTCAACCCAGGTTACCCGTTGACCTTGCTTTTGGGTTGCCGTATCAAGATGGTCCGTGACAGTTTCATTCGGAGTATGTAAATCATCTAAAAACCAACCTGAAAGAAAGTTATTTGCTTGCGTCACGTGGTATGTCAAAAAGTGCAGAAAAGAAAACAAAGCTAGGTTTGACAAATCCGTAACTCATTGCTCTTTGGAGATTGGTGACCGAGTATTGGTGAGGAACGTTAGGTTACGCGGGAAGCACAAGTAGCAGACAAGTGGGAGTCTGAGGTGTATGTTGTGGTGAGTCAGGCAGCTGAATTGCCAGTCTACACTGTTCGTCCAGAGAGAAAGGACGGCCCTCTGCGTACTCTTCACAGAGATCTGTTGCTCCCGTGTGGGTTTTTACCGTCTTCCGAAGTTGAACCACCCACTCTACACGAATCCATCTCAAAACCTCGAAACACGACAGAATCCTAAAGTTCCGTTAATTGATGACGTTTCCCTTTCTGATTCCGAAGAAAGGAACTTCATATTGCCGAGTACCAGTCATACTCCAAAAATAGAGACAGTACGTTTCTCTACAGTTCATGATATCGGTACGGAAGGAGAGACATTGAACGCTGATTTTGCTGATAACTCGGCTGAACAAACTTCCCCCACTGGCGTTATCCTGCAGGGCGACCAGAGTGATAATTTACTTATTGAAGCCTTACCGATCGAAAAACCTGGTGAACACTTACCTCTTAATGTTTCCGGTGACCTTGAGCAAAGTAACTTAACTGATAAGGGCCAAGTTGAAGCTGTAATGGGTAATTCCCGTTGATGAAGTTGAAGTGACCAGTGTTGTCGAAAGTTCAGATGTTCCTGAAAGAGCAGAACAACAATCAGAAGAAGAGAGAGACACTTACCGAGACGTTCTGTCAGCCAGAGGGAGAAACCAGAGCGACTTACTTATTTTCAGCCAGGAAACCCATAATATATGTGGTCCAATCTTTGTTCCAAGGTCTGAATTCGGCTTTTGTTCAATCTCTTGGGTGGAGATGAAAATCTGAATGTCCTTCCCTTGCTACCTAATGGTTTACACGGTGTGGTCACCAGTCAGCCGAGCAGAACATGCAAAGGGACTTGCATGAATTTAGGAGGGGAGAATGTAACACAGGTTAAATGAAGTTAATTATTTTATTTACACAATTTAGTTATATGATTTTCCCTTAATAAAAGTTGAAAAGTGATGTGTTAAAAAAAGAAAAAAATGATTTAACTCAAACAGTTTGACGTTTTAAGTTATTATTATTTGATTTGTGATTGACCAATGAACGAGCTCCGTCATCACGCGCTGTGTGTGTGTGGTTGGGACGCGCCTGCGTAACGAGAAGAGAGCTGAGCATAGAGGAGAGAAGACGCGAGTCGATCTCTGCGATCAAAACTAGAAGTATATAGTTGAAGAAAAGTAGAAAACCTGTTAATTTGATTAATTTCATACCGTGCAGCATATGGAGAAGCCGAGTGAAATGTTGTTGAGTCACATTTCACTCCAGGCTTATAGTGAATCGCGTGGGTATTCATCTTTCACCAACGCCCATTGCTGGCCGACGCGTGCCTGTGAGACGTGCTTGGGTGAAAGTAAAAGATGCTAAATATAGAGTTCACCGGCGCCATTATTGGTCACATGCGCCTGTGTGAGGAAGACAGATAGGATTGTTCTAGAGGTTTTTTTTTTTTTGTCCCTGTTCTTTTTTTTTTTTCTTCTTGTATTTCTATTTTTTTCCTTGGTTCTGGATTGTGATCTTCTGCGATATCCTGTGAAATTCACGTTTGATGGCGAGCCACCCGAATCTGCTACAGAGAGGAAAAGACTAAAATTCATAAAGAAGAGGACAATAACCTTTCTTTCATTATCCAGTCTTGCTTTAAGCAAGACAATTCCTATTAGAGACTATTGAATACTTTTTTTTTTTTTTTGAGATTGACAAATACAGGGATTGACAGGAAATTGATCCGTGCTTTGAAGAGCATTGAACACTCTTGGTGTATGGTTACCCATAGCCATAAGTTGATTGAAATTGATGTGTGATATTTTGAGGAAAAGTGTTTTAAAAGAGAAAAAAGACACCACTCCTTTGAGTATTTTTGTTTATTTTATTTTATTTCTTTTTGTCATTTCATTTACCAGTCTGTACATTACTTTTCTGTTTCCTGGGGTAAAAAAAAAAAGAGTGCACTCTCAAGAGGGGATTTTCATGCTTGAGATTTGTATCATTGCCTGATATTGTATTTAACCTGATTATAATTCTCACTGGAAATCTAATTACATACCAGTTTGCGTCTAACTTGTGTTGTCTGTTGTTTCTCACTACAACCTGCTACCTCCTTTACGACTCTTAAAAAGTTGGGTCCACCACAGTCAAAAAAACAACAACATACTACCGAGACCATACCTAAACATAATTAATAATCTCTTTTACAATGTACTATAGTCCACTGCCCACGTCACAAATTGTGACGTCTACACAATGTAGATTTTTAAACCCGGAAGATGAAAATAGCGCAAAAAAAGCTTAAAATTAACCAGTTTTCTCCAACAGTTAAAATTATCGGATGCTAACATTGTCTTCTATGAGGTGCAACATAAACACCTCTGCTAAAATCTCAGAAAAAGTAGTCTGGGGGTTTCATGACCCTTTAAAGCTGTGTGCAGTAAGTATGCACACACGCCAAAGCTCACCGACGTCATCTTGTGCACCGAGCCCTATGGGGTTACTTTTAATTGATACTTTTGACTCTTCCCTTTTCTTAAAAATTGTTTAAAGGCTGAAATGTGAAGTGCAGGTCTTAAAAGGTCTTTAAAGCTCTTAAATTTTATTTTTAAAATCCTGCAGTTACCCGGTTATTTTATTGTACCATTTTGAATAACTATTTATTTATTTAATTTTAATAATCCCTTTTTATC
This sequence comes from Cyprinus carpio, assembly GCF_018340385.1. Lineage (NCBI taxonomy): Eukaryota > Metazoa > Chordata > Actinopteri > Cypriniformes > Cyprinidae > Cyprinus > Cyprinus carpio. Next base: position 42,722,864 of record NC_056599.1, read on the forward strand.
TGTCCTCATGTTGTTTTGAGAATGTTCTGTAAGAAAAAAATAGGACATCTGTACCTTTTTTGTTGTTGCAAATTTACAGACAATGAAATCGAGATGTTTATTTGTTAAATTGAGTAAGAAGATGACTGACAACAAAGTTTTCCTTCTGAATTAGCTTAACCTCACAAGTTTTATGGTTAATAGAATCTTTAAAAACAAATTACATTAATTATACTTTAATTTCCTTCAATAAAAATGAAATTGAGTAAGAAGATGTAAAAGATGGATTAGTAATCTGGCCCCTTGGTATAAAGGAGAAAAAATGCTGGCCCTTTTCACTATCAAAGTTACCCATCCCTCCTCTAGAGCATGTAGCCCATGAGCACTATATTCATATCCCAGACACCCCTAGTCCAAACATTCACTGCTATTTTATTACTTCACATTGTCTGACGTGATTATTCCATTCATTCATAAAGAGACAGCAGCGATTCTATTCTACAATGGGTTACATTTGAGAGATATTGAGTTAGAAAATAGAGTAAATGAAATCTCCTATAAGATGATGAGTCTGATTAACATGACACACACACACACACACACAGAGAGAGAGAGAGAGAGAGAGAGAGAGAGACATGTGAATACTCAAATTGAATAATTCTGTTGTTTCTAGATTCTAGGTTTATGTCTATTATTGTCATATTATACATTTTGCAAATTGCTCTTTTTCTATAGATTTCAAGTATTTAAGTTCATACAATAATACATTTATTTTCAATCCCTTACTAAAAATGATAATAAAAATAAAAAATAGAAACCATCACATAATTTTGTAATGGTTTTACTGGTTATAATGAAATTGTATTGGTTTTATTTATTTTAAAAGTTGATGGTTTGTAGTGTTATTTGTAGTGGAAATCATTAGAATTTCTGTGATGGTTTCTATTGTTTTTGTCAGCAGGGTCACCGTGGGTTTTGTGATGTTATTTACCATAAACACGACAGAATTGCTGTAATATTGTGAGATAGTAGCGGCTGTTTGTAGTTTTGGTGGACCTATTTGGGAGAAAAATCCAGGGCCGTTTTTCACTCCCAGTCCGTCCCTATCTACGTGTCTGCTGTTACAGTACTGTTTTTAGTTTTGATTCACTGTTCGTGCTGCGCTTGGTTTGTTTGAGCCACTTTAAATTGCATTTGGGAAAGCAACATTCGTCATTAGAAATGTTTATAAATCTGTTGTTGTTTACAAAGATGTTTCAGTGTCACATAATCCTTCAGAAATCATTCTGATTTTCTGCTCAAGAAACATTTCTGATTATTATCAATGTTAAAAACAGTTTTGCTGCTTAATATTTTTGTGGAAACAATGATACCACTCAAACATTTGTATAAGATTTAAAAGAGAGAGAAATTAATAATTTTATTCATCATTCATGAAAGTGACAAAAAGTGAGACATTTAAAATGATTTCTATTTAATAAATGCATTAACCAATTTAATTAATATATTTAATAAATGCAAATAAATGCTGTTGATTAATCTTTATATTTATAAAAAAATCCTGAAAAATAAAGTGCGTCATCATTTCCACACAAAATATGAAGCAGCAAGATTGTTTTCAACATTGATAATAATCAGAAATGTTTCTTGAGAGGCAAACAAACTGTAATGATTTCTAAAAGATCATGTGACAATGAAAACTGGAGTAATGATGAAGAAAATTCTGCTTTGCATCACAGGAATAACATTACATTTTATATTCAAATTGAAAACTTTTTGTAATTGTAATAATATTTCACAATATTATTTTATTTTATTTTATTTTACTTTATTTTGATCAAATAAATTCAGCGTTGATGAGCAGAAGATAGTTATTAATTGTAATGTTTCCAAAGTTTTTGGCAGGTACTTTAATAATAATAACAATCTATATACTTCACTATAATATTATTATAGTACTTTATTATAATATATTATTATTTTGTTGTCATGATTATTAAATGCTGCTTTTTATTTTTTACCGGACATTATATATTTTTACAATATAAGATATATCTTTTAATGTGCTAAATTATATATTTTTAATAATGAGTGCTGGGGCGTGGCTTGTCGGGCGTGGTCAGATTTACCTTCTTTTTTGTCTCTAGCTGATCACATGTCTGTATTTGGTTAAAAATCCTGACAGTGTAATAAAGAATTTTTATTTTCTTTTTGAATGAGGCTTTAAATGATTCATGATCATGTTTTTGTTCTTTTGACATTTTAAATCTCAGTCCAATGATTCATCACACACTGATTTGTACTTTCTCTTTACTAATGGATTCACAGCTAAACTGATCTGATCTGAGAGAGTGAAGAGTGTCATTGTTCTCTACAGGTTGAGTTATTGTGGTGTTACAGATGAAGTTTGTTCTGCTCTGACTTCAGCTCTGAGATCAAACCCCTCACACCTGAGAGAACTGGATCTGTCTGGGAATAAAATAAGAGATTCAGGAGTGAAGCGTCTCTGTGCTGTACTGGAGGATCCTCGCTGTAAACTGGAGAAACTGTGGTAAGATCATCTCTCTGATAGTCTCATGTGTTTGTCTTCAGTAAGATGTGTCCTTTAATGTAAATTGTAAGACTAAAGCTTGTAAAATAAATGATAGATAGATAGATAGATAGATAGATAGATAGATAGATAGATAGATAGATAGATAGATAGATAGATAGAAAAGAAGAGGATGGAAAGGACATGACAATCTCTGTCAGTACCGAGACTCAAACCTGTGTCCTGTGGTCAGGGCTGGACTGGGGTTAAAATTCAGCTCTGGACAAATCCAGCCCATCTGACCCACGAGTTCCTCCATGATTGTTTTGCTGGGTGACAGTGCCTTTTAATTGGAGTAAATAATAATAGATATTACTACTGAATTCACAACAAATGCACCAAACTTAATAATGCATTTTTGTCACATAGAAATGCACTTGACAGTAAAGCATTGATTTTGAGCTAGAATGTGGGAAATTTATTGCTAATGAATTCTGTCATCGTTTCCTCACCCTCATGTCATTCCAAACCTGTGTGACTTAGTTTCTTCTGTAGAACACAACAGATATTTTGTAGAACGTGACCAAACCATTTTGATTACCCTTGGTTTCTGTATGGACAAAAATATCTTGAATTTCTGAAATTATATTCTTTTATGTTCCACAGAAGAAAGAAATTCATACAGGTTTGAAATGACACGATGTTGAGAAAATGACCATTTTCATTTTTGGGTGAACTGTCCTTTAAGAACTTATTTACCGGTAATATTTAATATTTAAGTAGGCTAATAACAGTTACATTTATAATAAATACATCTCTATTGTACAGTGTTAATAACTGCAAGTTAAATTACTATGGTGATGAATTTACAAGTCAATGTTTTGGCATTTTCAAATTGACAGCCATCATGAAGTTTAGATTGTCGTGTCTGTTTTCAGCCAGCATCACTACGGAAGCTTTAATGTTCTCACATCACACGACTGTAGAACACAATTCTGTGTCACATCTGAATGGATCAAGCCACTTGTGTTGTTCATCTCTTTTTTCTCTCCTGATGACCAGTACATCCCTGTCTGTGGGTTACAATCAGACTCTCTAACCATTAGACCACGACTGCCCCCATATAGATGATTGATAGATTAGAAATATTAGACAGAATGGAAGGTTAAATGAGTTTGAATGGTCTAGAAATAGTTCAAAGAATGGCAGCTAAATGGAGTCTAAAGGCCTTCAGTTTTGTTAACATTTGAATTTTGACAGAGTTTGAATAGTCTTGACTCATCTGAACATTTCGTCAATGTAAGTCTGTGGGATTTTTATGATTTTTAATCTTCATTTTTAGGAAAACCGTAAGTCGTAATTAGAGGAGCCAAGTGACTGTTTCTCCAGACAGATCTGTGCTTATATCACTATGAACAATATCTCACATTCAGCTCTGTGTGTCTGTTCAGTCCTGAAGCACATGACAGTTTCAAACAGCAGCATTGAGCATCAACATGCAGAAATCTCATTCTATCAGCAGCAGTTTGTGACAATGCTTGTCATTATATCTCCTCTCCTGCTCTGAGACCAGAGTCAATAACAAACTACACACACTTCAACTACAATTAACACTGTGTCATTGTTCTCTACAGGTTGAGTTATTGTCTCGTCACAGACGAAGGTTGTTCTGCTCTGGCTTCAGCTCTGAGATCAAACCCCTCACCACCTGAGAGAACTGGATCTGTCTCTGAATAATCTACAAAAATCAGGAGTGAAGTTACTCTCTGATCTGAAAGGATGATCCACGTTATAAACTGGGGACATTAGACTACTGTGAGTATATTATTATTTAAATCTTTTAAAATAGCCAGAGTTTAGTAACAGACATATTTGGATAATATAAACACTTAAGATGTTTGGGGTCAGATTGACCCCAATTAACCCTTAATCACTGTTAAAAAAGGATAACACTTAAGATGTTTGGGGTCAGATTGACCCCAAACTTTAAAGAGCAATTGCTTAAGGAAATATACATTTTTTATATGGAAAACCATATATCATTTTTTTATTTACTTCTCAACTATACATTTATGCTGTGTTTTTGTGGAAATTGTGAAGTTTTTTACCTATTTACTGCACAATTACATAACTAGGCCAAAAATTGGCACATGAAATATGATTTTTTAAAGAAAAAATCACTTAAATGATGATCTTAATTAAATCTAAATAGTTTTTGGACATTGCTCTATGTGTTAGGGATAGAATACTGCCATCTGGAGGTTAGTCGTAAAACGTTTTTTCTTCTAGTTAAGGAAGTTAAAGTGCACTGACCACATGTATCCAATAGAGGTCCATAGAGACTCATTCATTTTCACTTCATTTTTACTTGACGCTTCAACTTCTCCTCACAACTTTATGATATATATATTTTGTGAATATATATTTAAACATTTTGAAATACATAAAAAATCTGTATTTTTTGTCAAAGTTAGAGTTTGTTGTGCTGTCTGATATATTTTGAATGATCTGCTTTTGCAAATTATAATACATACATTTGCAGAAACATTACAAAGTCACCACTATGACATGACTGTAATCACATACTATTTATTCCAGAAAATTATTTATCAACAATTATGGAACATGCTTGTTCCATGTTGCATATGTGACATTTTTCAGATTTATGCCAGTTTAGTTGATTTTATTTGCCAATTTCTATAAAAATGCTCTCTGTTGCAGTCACATACATTTGTGTGTTTGTGTGTGTTTGTTTGTGTGTGTGTGTGTGTATGAGATAGAAAGTTCGTTCCACTTTGTGTTTATGCTCTAGGACCAGACCTTGATTTAAATGTAATTTTTTTTTAGATTTATGCCAGTTTAGCTGATGTTATTTGCCAATTTCTATAGAAATGCTCTCTGTTGCAGTCACATACATTTGTGTGTTTGTGTGTGAGTGTGTGTGTATGAGATAGAAAGTTTGTTCCACTTTGTGTTTATGCTCTAGGACCAGACCTTGATTTAAATGTAATTTTTTTTTAGATTTATGCCAGTTTAGCTGATTTTATTTGCCAATTTCTATAAAAATGCTCTCTGTTGCAGTCACGTGTGTGTGTGTTTTTGTGTGTTTGTGTGTGTGTGTGTGTGTATATGAGATAGAAAGCTCGTTCCACTTTGTGTTTATGCTCTAGGACCAGACCTTGATTTAAATGTATTTTTTTTTTTTAGATTTATGCCAGTTTTGTTTATTTTATTTGCCAATTTCTGTAAAAATGCTCTCTGTTGCAGTCACATACATTTGTGTGTTTGTGTGTGTGTGTTTGCGTGTGTGTATGAGATAGAAAGTTTGTTCTACTTTTTATTTATGCTCTAGGACCAGACCTTGATTTAAATGTAGAAATTTTCAGATTTATACTGGATTTTTTTTTTTTTTTGACAAACAAAATGAAAAAAAAATTTTTTTTCCATTTTCCCATTCATTTTCAATGTGGGGTCTATTTGACCCCAAAACACCTTAAATGGTAAATTTTTTTTTACACACCTTTAGAACAACCAAATCAAGCCCAGTTTTGTGTATGTTTAGTTTGATTATTTAGGAAAACTCACAGAGTTTCATGCCCCTGAGATGAAGGTAACACTTTTAAAAAAATGAAGGAAAAGTCCAGTGGGGTCAGAATGAACCCAAACAGGTCATAAAGAAATGGCTGTTTAATTCTGTGATGATCTATGAATATATGAATATTTTCATCTCTTCCAGTGTCTCTGTGTGTAAATGATAAAGAGAGAGTTGTTGATCATTCACTGTTATTAATCTATGATCAGTTGTTCATTCAGATCAGAGTATGTGAGCGGAGCGGTGCGTCAACAATTTCTCCTCCCCGCTCCGAGCATTTAATTATCACTCCGCTCCGCTCCACTCCGCGCTCACTGATATCAGAAACACCGCTCCGCGTCTAAAGTATTTCAGTATGTTTGAAATCCCACAGTTCAACTTCTGTTCATAACGTATATTAATAAATAAATAAATAAACACAAGGAGAGTTTCAAAGTGGTTTATTGGAACACTAGTGTGTAAACTTTTTCCTACCACATGACAAATAACATATGTCAGCATTAAAAGGTATAACTGCTGCTTTTTGTGGTGCAAATTTAGTTTGTGATGAAACGTTTTCTCCATTATTTTACCTGTGGATCGATGCATTTTCTTCTACAGATTTCTGCTCATTCAAAATCAGATACAGATGAAGTAGCTAGCTCTGTAAGATTACATTTGTTTGAATGCATTATTGAGATAGCGATTGTGTGAATAATTGTGTTGTAGTAGCCTACGTGTTTAAATCGTGCTTTCAGCTGAAAATATTCAGTATTTTAGAAGAATCAAAGATCCTTGAGAACTATAACTTCCCGCTCATGTCCATAGCCGTTATAGCCTTCACATTCTTTCTGATTTGAGTGATCCTTATCTATCAAGCTAGCTAAATATGTTTAACATGTGATTTCTTGCTAAATATCCAGTTATATTACGGGCTGTTGGCATGAATTGTACTCGTGACGGAGCAGTGCTGGAGTGCTCTTGGAGCGAGTGAAAACCACGACGCTCCGACTTTTAAAAGATCCGCTCCTTGCTCCAGTCAAAAATCACACCGCTCCACTCCACGCTCCGCTCACATACTCTGATTCATATCTCTGGCTGTAATATGAATATACTGTGTGTTTCTGAGCTGGATCTGCTGATGTGATGTGACAGCAGTAATGTCTCATACTCATATCTGACTGTCTGTTTGTTTTATTGTAGGACTCTCAGTATTTAGACGTCAGTTCAGTTTCCTCAGGATCAGCTGTTGACATAATCAACAGAGACTGAAGACACAGAGACACACAGATCACACAGAGTGAAGACACAGAGACTAAAGACACAGAGACACAGATCACAGAGACTGAAGACACACAGATCACAGAGACCGAAGACACAGAGACACACGGATCACAGAGACACACGGATCACAGAGACTGAAGACACAGAGACAAAGATCACAGAGACTGAAGAGACAGAGACACACAGATCACAGAGACTGAAGACACACAGATCACAGAGACTGAAGACACACAGATCACAGAGACTGAAGACACAGAGACACACGGATCACAGAGACTGAAGACACACAGATCACAGAGACTGAAGACACAGAGACACAGATCACAGAGACTGAAGACACAGAGACACACAGATCACAGAGACTGAAGACACACAGATCACAGAGACTGAAGAGACAGAGACACACAGATCACAGAGACTGAAGACACACAGATCACAGAGACTGAAGACACAGAGACACAGATCACAGAGACTGAAGAGACAGAGACCACACAAGATCACAGAGACCGAAGACACAGAGACACACGGATCACAGAGACACACAGATCACAGAGACTGAAGACACAGAGACACAGATCACAGAGACTGAAGAGACAGAGACACACAGATCACAGAGACCGAAGACACAGAGACACACGGATCACAGAGACACACCAGATCACAGAGACTGAAGACACAGAGACACAGATCACAGAGACTGAAGAGACAGAGACACACAGATCACAGAGACTGAAGAGACAGAGACACACAGATCACAGAGACCGAAGACACAGAGACACACGGATCACAGAGACACACAGATCACAGAGACTGAAGACACAGGGCTATTATTGTATGGCATCAAATTATTCAAACTGGATTTCCTTCAAAATGTCACCAAACATTTTCAAACATGTTCAATAATCAAAAATACGACAAAATTATCAAATATTTCCAAATCATCCTCACATTGATTGGATCCTAACACAAGAAAGAAAAAAACAAAACCACAACACAAAAGGGCCCAAAAAAAAACAAACAAAAACAAGAAAAAAAAAAAAAGAAAACAATCTTTATTAAAAAAATAAATAAATCAAACTACAGGAAAAAAAGAACACCACAATAATAACACAGAATGTAAGAGTCAGGAATCAGTGATGTAAAGTTAAATGAATGCATGGAAGTGTAATGTGTGTAGCAGTGTTGATGTACAGAAGAAACAAGCTTCAAGGAAACTAACACAAATTCAGCTCTCTCTCTCTCTCTCTCTCTCTCTCTCTCTCTCTCTCTCTCTCTCTCTCTCTCTCTCTCTCTCTCTCTCTCTCTAACGCATACAGTCCTTCATCTCGCTTCTTTTAAAAGCCCAAAAGGAAGTAGACAACAGGTTTCCTCAAAGAAAACTACCAGAGAACAATCACTCAGGAGGAAAACCTCACATAAAACAGAGATCGTCACACATTTACTAAAAAAATGTAGTAATGTTTTTTTTTATTGGCACAGTATGAAAACATATAAATACATAGCAAATGTAAAATGAGAATCAAAGCACAATATCAATTAGAAATGAAATGCAGAATATAGACTAGTAGTCTTACTGTAATTTAATTTACTGAATTTTACAGTAAAATACTGGAAACAGGGTTGCCAGCCAGTTACTGTAAATTTTACAGTAGTCTTACTGTAATTTAATTTACTGAATTTTACTATAATTGAGAATACAGTAAAATTCTGTAAATTAAATACAAATTACAGTAACTGGCTGGCAACCCTGCTGCCAGTATTTTACTGTAAAATCTACAGTATTTTTTATATTTTGTATACTGCATTTTTACAAAAAAAAAATTTTATACTGCATTTTTAATATATTGTATATAGCATTTAACATACTTCTTTAAATAGCAAATACACACATTCAAGTAGTTTACTGTGAAAAATACAGCAATTCTTTAAAAAAAAGCATATGTGTATTTGCTATATTTAAAGTATGTAAAATGATAGCATACAATATATTTTCCATATTGCTGACTTAATGACTGGCAGCTGAATCAAACAGTGTTGTGCATTACTTAATACGCTTTAAACTATTTTTAACTGCATAAAGTGTTGTATAATGCATAACTTAATTCACCAAAAAAAAAAAAATAATAATAATAATAATTTGACGCTTCTTAATCTTAAAAACAGGTCAAAATATACTATATCACTTTCAAATTTACATGAAAAAATGCCATAAAAAAATTATTATTTTGAACTAATTTTTATTTATTTTAAAATAATTTCATTTTATTAAAAAACCAACATGAAAATTGAAACAAATAAATAACCAAAAAACATATTGGCCATCATGGACCTTGACACAAAGAAATATGCAAACTGGTTTATAACCAAAACATGACCAACATGGTCATATTAAAAAAGTTCACCCAAAAGTGAAAATTCAGTCATTACTCACCCTCATGTCGTTCCACGCCCTTAAGACAACACACAATAATAAAATACACACAAAAACATATTTCCCATAAAACCCTACGGCCCAGTGAGGCCTGCATTGCTAGCAAAATTTCCTTTTTCAATGCCCAGAAAGGTACTTAAAACATATTTAAAACAGTTTATGTGACTACAGTGGTTCAACCTTAGTGTAAAGAAGTGACGAGAATACTTTTTGTGTGCCAAAAAACAATGACTATTCAACAATATCTCGTGATGGGCAATTTTTTTTAAAACACTGCTTCAATGAAGCTTCGAAGCTTTATGAATCTTTTAGTTCAAATCAGTGGTTCAGAGTGCATATCAAACTGCCAAAGTCACATGATTTCAGTAAATGAATCTTCGTTACGTCATAAGTGTTTGAAATTTCAAGTTCACGTGACTTTTGCAGTTTGATACACATTCCGAACAAATGATTTGAAACAAAAGATTCGTAAAGCTTCGAAGCTTCATGAAGCAGTGTTTTGAGATTGCCCATCAGTAGATATTGTTGAATAAAGTTGTTGTTTTGTTTTTTTGTCGCACAAAAAGTATTCTCAATTCAATTCAATTTATAAGTTTATTTGTATAGCGCTTTTTACGATACAAATCATTGGAAAGCAACTTGACAGAAAATTAAGTTTCTTCAATATTTAAGAGTAGCTTATCAGTGGTGACTGTCAGTTTATGTGCATACGGCAGAAATGTTCAGAAAAATCAATAAAAGACCTAAACAAACAGACAATTAACACTATTAACAGCAATTATGCAATCAATTTGATTCTTGTCGCTTTATAATATTTAGGTTGAACCACTGTAGTCACATGAACTGTTTTAAATATGTTTTAGTGGCTTTCTGGGCATTGAAAAAAGAAATGATCATGCTAGAAATGCAGGCTTCACTGAGCCATTGGATTTCATCAAAAATATCTTAATGTGTGTTGTGAAGATGAACGAAGATCTTACGGGTGTGGAACGACATGAGTAATTATTGACTGAATTTTCATTTTTGGGTGAATTAACCCTTTAAAAACCAACCAAAGAACAATTATGCTCCAGATGACGTTCCATTCCAGGATTCAAAGTGTGACTAGAAATATTGAAAAGAACAAAGAGGACAATACATTAGATATATTTCAAAACATAAATAATACTTTCAGAAACAGATGGGGGAGGACAGATACAGTCAAAGACAGATAGAGGAGATGAGAGGTACAGTCAGAGACAGATAGAGGGATGAGAGGTACAGTCAATAGAGGGATGAGAGGTACAGTCAGAGACAGAGAGGGATGACAGATATGAAATATACAGTCAGAGACAGATAGAGGGATGACAGGTACAGTCAGAGACAGACAGAGTGATGAGAGATACAGTCAGTGACAGATAGAGGGATGAGAGGTACAGTCAGAGACAGATAGAGGGATGAGAGGTACAGTCAGAGACAGATAGAGAGATGACAGATACAGTCAGTGACAGATAGAGGGGGTGAGAGGTACAGTCAGAGACAGATAGAGGGATGACAGATACAGTCAGAGACAGATAGAGGGATGAGAGGTACATTCAGAGACAGAGAGGGATGACAGATACAGTCAGAGACAGATAGAGGGGTGACAGGTACAGTCAGAGACAGATAGAGGGGTGACAGGTACAGTCAGTGACAGATAGAGGGGTCAGAGGTACAGTCAGTGACAGATAGAGGGATGACAGGTACAGTCAGTGACAGATAGAGGGAAGAGAGGTACAGTCAGTGACAGATAGAGGGATGAGAGGGTACAGTCAGAGACAGATAGAGGGATGACAGATACAGTCAGAGACAGATAGAGGGGTGACAGGTACAGTCAGAAACAGATAAAGGGATGACAGATACAGTCAGAGACAGATAGAGGGATGACAGATACAGTCAGTGACAGATAGAGGGATGAGAGGTACAGTCAGTGACAGAGAGGGATGACAGATACAGTCGGAGACAGATAGAGGGATGAGAGGTACAGTCAGTGACAGATAGAGGGATGACAGGTACAGTCAGTGACAGAGATAGAGGGATGAGAGGTACAGTCAGAGAGACAGATAGAGGGATGAGAGGTACAGTCAGAGACAGATAGAGGGATGACAGATACAGTCAGAGACAGATAGAGGGGTGAGAGGTACAGTCAGTGACAGATAGAGGGATGACAGATACAGTCAGTGACAGATAGAGGGATGAGAGGTACAGTCAGAGACAGAGAGGGATGACAGATACAGTCAGAGACAGATAGAGGGATGAGAGGTAAGTCAGAGACAGATAGAGGGATGAGAGGTACATTCAGAGACAGATAGAGGGATGACAGATACAGTCAGAGACAGATAGAGGGATGACAGGTACAGTCAGAGACAGATAGAGAGATGACAGATACAGTCAGAGACAGATAGAGAGATGACAGATACAGTCAGAGACAGATAGAGAGATGACAGATACAGTCAGAGACAGATAGAGGGATGAGAGGTACAGTCAGTGACAGATAGATGGATGACAGATACAGTCAGAGACAGATAGAGGATGAGAGGTACATTCAGAGACAGATAGAGGGATGAGAGATACAGTCAGAGACAGAGAGGGATGACAGATACAGTCAGTGACAGATAGAGGGATGAGAGATACAGTCAGAGACAGATAGAGGGATGACAGATACAGTCAGTGACAGAGAGGGATGACAGATACAGTCAGTGACAGATAGAGTGATGACAGATACAGTGAGTGACAGATAGAGGGATGAGAGGTACAGTCAGAGACAGATAGAGGGATTACAGATACAGTTAGAGACAGATAGAGGGATGACAGATACAGTCAGAGACAGATAGAGGGATGACAGATACAGTCAGAGACAGATAGAGTGATGACAGATACAGTCAGTGACAGATAGAGGGATGACAGATACAGTAAGAGACAGATAGAGAACAATAAAAGGAAGACGCAATCTTGGTGTGTGTGTGTGTGTATCCTTACATTTCAGAAATTCCATTGGAAATCCATTATTTTGCACAGAATAGTGGCAACACGTGGGTTGACTGCCACACGTTTATTCTGTATCATTTGTCCTGTTTTTTTTGATGGCACTTTTCCCTTTGCTTTGTATCCTCTCGCCGGATTTATGCCCACAATGCGCCTAAAGGGTCATGAAACAGACAATATGTAATTAAAATCGGTTTGAGGACCTCCCAGAAAGTTTGAGATGTCCAGTAATTAAAAAAACAGATTTAACTCAATAGCTTGCTGGTGTTAAATAGGGAGACAAATATATTCTCTTCTCGAGTTTAGAAACATTGTGTTAAAGGCCTCAACAGAAATAACACTTATAACATAACATTATTAAAAGGAAAGTTCTGATATAACTTATCTATAAGTAAAATGCTGGTTTCTGAAGTTGTTAGAATTCAACCACCCTGTGCAAAAATACACACAAGATTTGCCTGCCGACATAAATATAAACACAAATATCTATAAATAGCATATTTAATTTCAAGTAAAAAGTATTCGGTTGCCGTATGGTAATAAATTAACTATACAAAGCAGACTTATATCAAACAGATATGTTAAAGTTTTCACATTACCTGAAGGCCCAAAAACGTTACGTTAACCTCTTGGAACAGCACCACTGAGGATTTATATGACACACACATCCTCCGTGAGCGGGCCTGACTCTGACCGCGAGGCTTTAGCAAACGTGTTTTATTTCGGCGCCCCTGTTAACAGATGAACTGCCTGTGCAAAGTAGTTTTACATCATAAAATAATCACGACGAAGTCTGCTGATAAACACGAAGTTACCGTGAATATAAACTATTAGCACTGAAACATGTCATTCATAACGAAGGAACCCAGAGATTTTCTGCCCATAGCTGCTATAGCGCCGGGGAATGTGTGAAATCCTACCGCGAACCGCGCTACTGAAACCCGCGCAAGTCTGCTTTGCGCCCCGCGGACGGAGGATGCTTGAATTCAGGAGTCCTGAATTATTAGGCATGTTTTCTTGCCATACATTGGTCATAGAGACTCATTGTAGCGGTGCCTCAGGTGTTGAAATAGATTTGTTATCTATTATTACAGGTGTACAGGTCAAATATGTGCTTCCACTTGCTGCATGTATTTTCATGTATGGCCCCTTTAATTGCACTCTCCGCCCAGATCTGGTAGGATGATGAACTGTTTCCGGTAGAGTCATTTAGACTCGCGCCAGTCGAGAGTGTGAATGGCCGCATTGTTATAGTATCCACGAGGGTGATAACTGAAGCTGATCACCGCTGTTCTATGTTATCAACAGAATAAACATCCATCTTAAAATCAAGATTTGGTGTCCATCTGAGTTCGACAACACTGTTACAATGGTGCCGTGACCGTGACTCTGGAAGCAGCGTGGCGATCGACTGATCGGAGATTTCCGGAGAAGTTCGTGCAGTGGGTGACGAGAGTTTTCGCGCCGGAGCTGTTTGGTGCAATACCGTTTTTGTCCACAAAGTGGAGTAAAGGAACACGTTTCACTGCTGAGAGGAACACATTTCTGGTATTGTGGTATCCATTTGAAAGCAACATTGACTTATTTCACAGTAATAACCATTGAAGATTGAACTTTGAAGGTATAATTTTTTTTTTCTAATGACTGAGGTATATTGAAAAATATTTTGGGGGAAATTGAATCTGAGCAAATTAATTTTGACTGGACAATGAACCTCGCGACTTAATTTTTTTTTTTTTTTCCTTTTTCTGAAAGTGCTTTTCTGAAGTTTTGAAACTACATTACATTAAATTACATTAAAAAGGGGTAGATTATTTTTATTTTCTTTTGAGTAATGTATATTTTGTTCTTCATTGCTACTGTCAATATAGGATATGGCTTCAGACAACAGTTTTGGTAGAGGTAGAGGTCTATTTATGTTTTCCTCCTATGCCATCAGTTGGGAGAGGCAGACTTAATTATACTCCTGTCACATCTACTCCAATGTCTGCCTTCGAGGCTGTACAAGATGTAAATGACAATTCAAGTCTCCCGCCTCCCCAGTTCAGTGAAAGTAGAATAAAACAACCCAGTTTGAGAGGGGATGAGTCGATGGAATTACTAGTGGGGATGGTAGAATGAATGGGACGCTCTATTGGGGAGAGCATTGCTTCATGTTTAGAATCTAAAGTGTGCAGTCCAAGTAGTGCAGACTCATCTGTTTTGAACAGAGTTCTAAAATCAGAAATCAAGGAACCTGTTTGTTTCAGGGGTGATCGGGCTGAGCCATACAATATACATGAGTGGGAAACCATAGTGCTGTCATATTTGCGCAAAATAGGGACGCCAATCGAAGAACAAGCTGATGAAGTTATTAGTAGGCTTTTGGGGCGGGCTCGTGAAGTTGTGAGGGTGGCCTGCGTAGTAACCCTTCCATTGATTTGTGCAAAAGCCCGAGTCCTATTTTTGATTTGTTGAAACAACATTTCAGTGACACAGCTTTTTCTAGCATGCCATTGGCTGATTTTTATGGCACACTTCCACACGCTGGTGAGGATCCCTTTGATTAATTGGCTGAGGCTGAATAGGGCCATGGATATGGCTGAGGACTGTCTAAAAAGACAGGACAAGAAAATTGGCAATCTATCCCATGAGCTCACTGTAATGTTTATCAGATATTGTCCTGACCCTAAGCTTTCCCTTATATTCAAATGCAGACCTTTGGAACAATGGACGGCAGCTGATGTTCATGCACGTTTGGAGGAGTATGGTAGAGAGAGACGATGTGGCTCTGTTTCAAGAGCGCCCCCAGCTATTTCTCTTTTGAAACAGGAAGTTGCTGTCCAACCATCTGAAACAAAGGTTAACGAAGCTGTTAAACCTGAGTCTGTTTTATGTCAAACTCGGCCTACAGAACCTGTTGAACCCATGGAACGAATCTTAGCAATGTTGGAACGTGTCTTGGAGCATGGGCAATTAAGTCGTCAGGCTGGCACAGAGCGGCATGCGTTTAAGTCACAGAGAAACAGGGTGAGGCCTACCCTGCCCTGTGAGGTTTGCGGGGATGTTGGTCACACCACCCATTTTCACTGCAGAGCAAATCATCTGTGTTTTCTTTGTTACAAATCAGGTCATGCACGTGCAGAGTGTCCTAAAGCCAAAGTCTGCGCAGCTAATGTGATGCCTGAGACAGATGCTGTTCCACGTACGGGAAACAACTAGGCCTGCATGTGGAGGGGGTGAGTGCGAGGCCTAATGATGACCCCCGATCATTGTTGGATTACGATCTGGAATCTGTATATAAAAGTGTATGTGAGGAGTATAGTTCTCAATGTACAGTTGTCTTTCAAAATATTCAGAAACTTCAGCCATATGATGACCTCTTCTACACTTCAGTGATTATTGGTGGAAAAGTAGAGGCAAAAGCAATGCTTGACACTGGATCAATGGCTTGCACCATGAGCTCCCAAGATCTTACCTCAATTGCTGAGTACTGGTGTGTTGTCAAACCTTTCACTTGCCCCGACAGATGTTGTTTTGGTTGGATGTGGAGGCACAAGAACGAACCCATTAGGAGTGTGCGAGCTGGATATGAATGTGTATGGCTGTCATGTCACTGTTCCAACTTTGGTAGTCAAAGGCCAGGGTGATGATCTTATACTTGGCAGTAACCTCTTGAAACATTTGATTCTTCAGCTGAGAAGTTTCTTCAGAGTTATTAATAAGTGCATCTGGACATGGTGTGATATTAATGAGCGAAGCAAGTTACTTGATCTACTAGTCAATGTGGAGAAGTGGAAAAATGGTTCTGTCCCTGATCTAGTGGGAACAGTAAAGATCAAAAAGGCAGTGTCACTCGAACCTATGACTGAGAACTTAGTTTGGGGCAAGCTGCAAAGCACTCATGACATCTCAGCTGGCAGCGCTGTCATTTTGGAGCCCAGTAGAGTTAAATCAAGGCCAAGGACAGTGCTGGTCGGGAAAACCGTAGCGTTGATGCGTGAAGATGGATGGGTTCCACTTAAAGTGATAAACCCCTTAGAGAAAGCAGTGACTTTGAAAAGGAATTCTACACTTGCTGATGCTTTTCCTTGCATGGCTTTGCAGGATTTTGACTGCTCTGAGTTTTCTGATGGTTCCTCATTGGATTTAGAGCAAAAAAGTTCAGAGAACAGCTGATGTTTTAACGGACAGACAGGATGAGATGTGTGTGACAGATGCTCTGAGTTTACCAGTCAAATCAGGACTTACCGACTCATGTTCTGCTGATGACACGGCAGTCTTAAACGACTTGGGCTTAGCTGACTTGGATGTCGAGTCGTGTGATGTATCTGCAGACTGCAAAACAAAACTGTGTACAGCTTGTATCTCAGTATCATTCTATCTTTTCCAGACACAAGTTGGACTGTGGAAATGCAACAGGCTTTGTTCATCGTATCCGCCTGAGTGACGACAAGCCCTTCTGGTTGCCGTATCGACGCCTTGCTCCAAATCAATATGACAAACTTCGGCAAGTTTTAAATGAGATGGAAGAACGTGAGATCACATTTTACATTAAATTTTACATTACATTTAATCATTTAGCAGACGCTTTTATCCAAAGCGACTTACAAATGAGAACAGTAGAAACAATCAGAATCAACGAGAGAACAACAACGGTATAAAAGTGCTATGACAAGTCTCAGTTAGTCTAGTACAGAACACGTAGCCAGGGTTTTTTTTTTTTTTTTTTTTTTTTTTTGAATATGATAGACAAGAAAAAGAAAGGTAAGTACTAGTATTAGTTGGTTAAGTGCAGGCAAAAAAGATGAGTCTTTAGATGTTTTTTAAAAATGAGAAAGACTCAGCTGTTCGAATTGAGATCGGGAGGTCATTCCACCAGCTGGGCGCATGTCCAGGAAAAAGTCAGTGAGAGTGATTTTGAACCTCTTTGGGATGGCACCACAAGACGTCGTTCACTTGCAGAGCGCACACTTCTGGAGGGCGCATAAGACTGAACTAGTGAGTTTAGGTATGTTGGTGCCGTGCCAGTGGTCGTCTTGTAGGCAAGCATCAGTACCTTTAATTTGATGCGAGCGGCTACTGGTAGCCAGTGTAACCTGATGAGAAGAGGAGTCACATGAGCTATTTTTGGCTCATTGAAGACAACCCTCGCTGCTGCAATTCTGGATCAGTTGTAGAGGCTTGATAGTACATGCAGGAAGGCCCGCCAGAAGAGCATTACAATAGTCCAGTCTGGAGAGAACAAGAGCTTGGACAAGAAGTTGGGTGGCTTGCTCTGACAGGAAGGGTCTAATCTTCCTAATGTTGTATAAGGCAAATCTGCAGGACCGGGTCGTTGTAGCAATATGGTCTGTGAAGCTTAACTGATGATCCATCACAACTCCTAGGTTTCTGGCTGTCCTGGAAGGTACATACGAAAGTCTAGTAGCGAATTTGCATCACCCTCTTGTTCTAGTCTGGAAAAAGTCAGGGGATTTGAGAATATGCACAGACTTTCGTTGGATTAATGCTCGCACAATCAAAGACGCGCACCCCCTTCCCCATCAAGCAGATGCTCTTGCCGCCTTGGGAGGAAATGCCTATTTTTCAACCATGGACCTCACATCTGGCTACTATAATGTAGAAGTTCATGAAGATGACCGGAAATACACAGCATTTACATCACCTTTCAGGTTATACGAATATAATCGTTTACCACAGGGCCTGTGCAACAGTCCGGCCACTTTCATGCGGATGATGTTGACTATATTCGGGGATCAGAATTTCAACAGCCTATTATGTTATCTGGATGACGTCCTGGTATTTGCACCCACCGAAGAGCTGGCATTGGAGAGATTAGAAATGGTGTTTTAAGCGTCTCAAGACTCACAATCTCAAGCTTGCTCCGAAGAAATGTCACTTCTTGCGGAGTTCGGTAAAATGTTTGGGTCACATCATCAGTGCGGACGGTATTGCTACCGATCCAGAAAAAGTTGCAGCCATTGCTTCTGTCACTGAGGAAGATCTCATGGTTGAGGGTACCAATGTCCCCTGCCAGCAGAAAATAAGGTCTTTCTGGGTATGGTAGTGTTTTACCAGCAGTTTATTGAAGACTGTTCGGCCATTGCCAAACCATTGTTCAGTCTTACAGCTGGTAGAAAGGCTCCTCGTGGAAAATGGAAACGTCGAATGTGTCAGAGAGAGTTGTCTGCTTCAGATTGGACTGAGGAATGCAGTCGAGCGTTTCACAAACTAAAACAGGCTTTGCTTGATCAGGTCTTGTTGGCTCATCCAAATTTCAATGAAACCTTCCTACCTCTCAGTAGATGCTTCTTGTAATGGACTTGGAGCCGTATTTTCACAGGTCCCTAGCAATGGGACGACGGCCAGGCCAATTGCTTTTGCGAGCAAGTCGCTTACCTATGCTCAGTCGAGATATCCTGCACATAGGTTGGAATTTTTATGCCATGAAATGGGCAATTTGTGACAAATTCCATCACTGGCTCAGGGGTCAGAAATTTACTGTTTGGACAGACAACAACCCTTTAACGTATATTCTGTCCAAGGCAAAATTGGATGCTTGTGAACACAGATGGGTTGCTAAACTAGCACCATACCAGTTTGATATTAAGTACATTCCTGGTCCAAAAAACGTAGTTGCTGACGCCCTGAGTCGAGAGCCCTTTGTGCACCCTAGTGTACTCCATCGTCTGACGAGAGTCCCTTATGATAAATTGCTGGCAGAAGCTGCAGCTGTGCGCACTGGCTGTGTCCAAGATGTCTTTTCGTTGGTCTACTCACCCCCTTGACAATTCTTCCGACACTGGAGGAGTGGCCGTTGCCTGTCATACAGTCAAAGTTTCCTTTCCTGGTACAATGTCAAAGCAGGAAGTGGGAGCTGTTCTACATTCGTGTAGGCATAGTGATGACTCCATGTCGCATGCTTTGCTGCTGCCTCACACCTTCCACAAACGATAATGCCATCGGAATCACCGGACGTTGATGTGCTGTCCCATGAATATCTAATGAAAAGACAACAGGACGATAATGTTGTAAAAAGGGTGATTTGCTTTGTTGAGAAAGGATGAAGACCTAATAGGAGGGAATGATTGAACGAACCAACAGCTGTCTTGAAATTTATGAAACACTGGGGAAAGCTGATGATGAGGAATGGTGTGTTGTACAGAGTTTCAAAGAATAGTGTCACCAGGAGAAAAACCTACCTGTATGTCGTGCCAGATGCAGTGAAAACCATGGTGTTGAAAGGCATTCACGATCAAGCAGGACATCAAGGTCAGCAGCGGACTCTGTGTCTTGCTCGGCAAAGGTTCTTTTGGCTTGGCCTAGAGAAGGATGTGAGGGAGTATGTGAGGTGCTGTCGTCGATGTGTGATCAGCAAGACACCTGAAACCGAGGGTCGTGCACCGTTGGAGAACATCATTTCAACAGAGCCCCTTGAACTCGTCTGCATAGACTTTTGGTCAGCGGAGGACTCTGCCAACCGGTCCCTGGATGTTCTTGTTGTAACGGATCACTTCACAAAAATGGCTAATGCCTTTTTGTGTCCAAATCAGTCTGCCAAAGCAGTGGCGCATCAACTGTGGCATAACTATTTCTGCGTTTATGGCTTCCCAGGCCGAATTCACTCTGATCGAGGAGCCAACTTTGAGAGTGCCCTGATCGCTGAACTTTTGAATATCGCTGGAGTCCAGAAATCGAGGACAACTCCATATTATCCAATGGGGAATGGAGCTTGTGAGAGGATGAACAGAACCCTGGGCAATATGATACGTGCTCTGCCGGCAAGACCAAGCACAAATGGCCGCAAGTACTCAAATCTCTCACTTTTTGCATATAATTGCACCATCCATGAGACCACAGGGTATGCTCCTTTCCTGTTGATGTTTGGGAGGATTCCACGGCTGCCCATTGACCTGGTGTTTGGATCTGTTCTAGACAATCCTGATGTTGTGTCTTATGACAATTACATCCAGGCTCTTCGGAGAGATATGAAGGAGGCAATGTGTGTCGCTCAGGCGTCTGCCAAGAAACAGCTTAAGAGACATGCTGATTTGTACAATAGGAGAGTCAAGGGAGGACCAATTGATGTTGGTGATAGAGTTTTGCTTGCCAACAAGAGAGCACGTGGAAAACGGAAGCTTGCTGACCTTTGGGAGGATACTGTGTACACTGTTTGTTGGACTTAATGCAGACAGTCATACCTACAGAATTCAGCACAGCGGTTACTGGTGTTGTGAAGGACTGTACATCGTAACCTTATAATGCCAGTTAACTTTCTTCCTCTTCCTGATGATGATTTGGAAGGTGAGCCATCCAAAGACCACCTGAGTGGCTCAGAGAGTGTTGATTCTGTGGTTGCTGACGTGTCTGTGGATGCTCCCAATTACAGAACACAAGAGTGGGTATCACAGCTACCTTCTGATGATGCAGACTTGGACAATGTGGAGGAAGCTACAGATGTTTTTGAACCAACACAGGCTGTGGATGTTGACTCAGGCAAATGAATTAGTCCATAATATAATTGACAGCTCTAACACTGCCCAGCTGGGACCAGAGGGTAATGAGGATGTTGTGAGTATGGACAAGAGTGTACCTGAATCTGCTGTAGAGCAGGTTTGATAAATCTGCTTCTGTTTCTTTGAGTGTTTCAACGTCTATTGGTGGTCGTTTTGAGGAAAACAATTCAGTGTCAAATATCAGTGTTCATAACTTCCCTGCTGGAAGTTCACTAAGTCGTGTGAGATCCAGGGCTGGTAGATTGTTTAAGACCTGTGACTAGATTAATTGAGATAATGAACCAGCAAAAAGTTCTGGGGTAAACATAAATATGTTGCTTTAGTTTTTTTTTTTTAGTTTTTTTTTTTTTTTATGGTAACTCATCTTTTTCTTTTCTTTCTTCCTGGTATACATTTTTGCGGTATTGGTTAATGTAAATGTTACTGTGATGTTTATATTGATGTATTTTGGTTATTTTGAGAGAATGTGATATTAATCATTTGAGACTGGAGTAAAGTCTCGCTGCTGAGCAACTTGTGTGTCCAAATGCATGAATTGTCATCGGTTAGCTAACATGTGACGGGCATGTTTTTTTTACTACGAGTGTCTAGGGGATTGGCCACCCTTCTTTTCACTTTAATTCCTGTGGGGAATAGTGTCTACACTGAATTGAACTGACAATTTCATGAAATTTTGAACACTTTCTACATTTTTTTTTCTCTCTCTTCTTAATATAAATGGTTATTGAGGTTATATATCTGATGTAGTTTGGTAGTCTGAAATGTGTATATATTTTTTGGTCATTATTTTGGAGCTATTTTGTGCAGAAGCAAGTGGAATTCAGCAGGGGGGAGTGTAACAGGTCAAATATGTGCTTCCACTTGCTGCATGTATTTTTCATGTATGGCCCCTTTAATTGCACTCTCCGCCCAGATCTGGTAGGATGATGAACTGTTTCCCGTAGAGTCATTTAGACTCGCGCCAGTCGAGAGTGTGAATGGCCGCATTGTTTATAGTATCCACGAGGGTGATAACTGAAGCTGATCACCGCTGTTCTATGTTATCAACAGAATAAACATCCATCTTAAAATTAAGATTTGGTGTCCATCTGAGTTCAACACAACACAACGCAGAGACAACACTATTACACAGGTTCACACGTGCTCCGTCTGCAGTGCGGTATACAGTATGTGTATGCGGTGCAGAAGCAGCAGCGAGAGCGCGAACGCGAAAGCACATTAAAATAATGCACGAGCGCGACGAACCAGTCTTTCTGTTCTCACGCAGATGTCCTTTGCTTTGTCAAAAAACCACACACTCTTTCCCATACACACACAACTCACTCCCGGAGAGAGAATGCGCGCACATAAATCGCGTCTCTTCTGCTCAAACTGTGTCCTGTGGACTCACAACTCTCTCTATACTCATGCGCTAGATATTCATTCTTTTCGCACCTTTTTATTTCTAACCTTTTCTGTTTATATCTTTTACCGTGTGCAGTGTGAACGCTCTGATCCATTAACATGGGCTCGGAAAAAAAACGCATTACAGACAGAGTGTGTGAACCTGGAGTTACGTAGGCATATGCCCAGTGTATTCTGTTCTCGCGCTCCATTTAGGCACGCTTCATTCTGACCGGTTCAGATAGCAACACCAAACGTGCAGTGTGTAATACCAATCATGGCCACCACTAGATGGCGATATAGGATTACTTTTAAATAATTATTGTAGAAACGTGTATAGAGCATTTAAATCATTTATAAAAATCGTTCAAAGAAAAACATAATATGTATTTTAAAAAGTTAATGAATTCTACTGGTAATATAGTTTTATATAATCATTTCACAAATGTTTTATAGCTCATTAAAATGATTTTAAAAAATGGTTATAGATCATGATCATTTATTAATCTTTTTTTATAGCTCTCTTTGGTTTACATAAGTTAATGCACTAACTAACATGAACTAACAATGAACAATCTATTTTTCAGATAATTTATTAATCTTTTTTTATGCTAGTTAATCCTATCATTAAAAATATTAATGCTCATGTTATTTCACAGTACATAAACTAATCTTAAAATAAAACTGTAAATAAAAAATGTATTAGTAAATAATGTATTAAAATATTTTAACTAAGCTTTAATTAACATTTATATTTATATATATATATATAATATATATATATATATATATATATATATATATATATATATATATGCTCTTTTGGAAAAATGCATTAACCAAAAATAATCATTTTGCTCTTTGGTCAAAAAAGGTTTCCGACCCCTGTTCCAGAATCTGGCAGTAAGTTTGGGGAGCTCATTTTTATTCCATCTTCTATTCTGAAAAGTCTTGCAGAATTGACAAAAAAAAAAAAATTATCTTCTTAATTATTTTGCAGTTAGTTTTTTTTCTAAATCTAGACCCCCCCTCATTTTGGCTCATTTCATCTGTAAAATAAAAAAAAAAAAAAAAACAAAAAAAAAAAACAAAAAATTCTAAACACCTAAATATAAGGAGTTTTCTCTTCCAGCCTTCATGGACAATTATATATCCCTCATAAATGATTAAATAAAAAATGAATGGCAGTTATTAAGATTGATGTCGTTTAGAATTGGTTAAATGTGCTTGGAAAATAATCAGAATATCAACATGCCTAATAATTATGCACGCGGTGTAAATCAATAAAGGTCTTAGTAACACTTCATAATAAAGTCTCATTTGTTAACATTATAGTAAATACATTAACTAACATGAACAATATATTTTCACAGAATTTATTAATGTTTGTTGATGTTAGTTCACAGTGCATTAACTAATGTTAACAGATTATTATTTTTTTTAATTTTTAAATATTAACTGACATTGACATGCTATATAATTATTGTTCATGTTCATTAATATAGTCAGTGTTAATAACTGAAACCTTATTAAAAAGTGTTACTAATAGTTTTATATATTGTTCTTTGGTGTGTGTCTTTCACAGTCTTAATGGTTTGGATTAACCCTTTAATTACCAAATCCTTTAATATCAGACTGACAGAGAGTTACTCTAAATGCATTTGCCAGGTGGGCACAGTTTTCCCGATGCCACAGGGGTGGCGTTTGCACTGATGGCTTGAGCCCGCCATCGCTGCTTGCAGCTATATTTGAATTTGAAGATCAACGTAAATTGTACTTTAATATGTGTGTCAGGAAACATGCAAGTATCTACTGCTGCTTCCGAAGGGAAGTGCTAAATGGAGAAAAAAAAGAAAAAAAGATGATACTTCAACAAAGTAAGAAAAATTTGGACATCTTCATCTTGTTCAAAAGTTTTCACGCCCCGTCTCTTAATGCATTGTGTTTCCTTCAGGAGCATCAGTGAATGTTTGAACCTTCTGTAATAGTTGTTGTTTGAGTCCCTCAGTTGTCATCAGTGTGAAAAGATGGATCTCAAAATCATACAGTCACTGCTGGAAAGAGTTCAAATATGCAAAAGATGCTGGAAAACTGAAGATACTGCAGGAGCTGGAGGATTTTTATTATTTTTAAACCGTTAACATCTTTTATGTAAAATATCTTACTCAGGTCAGTACTAAAAAATTATCATGCATTTTGTATGATCTTATTTTGTTAAAATTGTTCACATTTTCTCAGATTCTGCAACATTCTGCCGCTGTAAATATAATTATCTGCAGCAGATTATAGCATATATTTTCTGCTTTTTATTATTCAAAAAATCCTCCTAAAAAAAAAAACTAATAAAGTCATCAAAAAAAAAAAAAAAATCTAATGCATCAAAAAACGCTGATGAGTTTGAAACGATGATGCACAGTAGCGTTTAAATGCAAAATTGCAACCATTTTTTCGTGACACATTGGGGGCGGCAGCACGAGCAGATTAAAAAAAAAAAAAAAAAATCCTCTGCGTCGCGAAGCGGTTTTTCATCATTTATATAATTTCACTGTGTGTGGAATTGGCAAATTGGCGCTCCCCAGATAGCACAGGTACGTCGCGGAGACGTCTGTGAAAGATCTGGTGAACATCGCATTAGATTGAACGTTTTTAGCTGTTAATGAGCTGTCTTCTTTACCTCTATACGACGTCTATACAATGAATCTTCAACATTTGAAATTACGTGCGGATCAAGCAGATAAATGAGGAAAACTATTTTAAAGCACTACCATGTCACACAGACGCGACCGAAATAGATGCCAGAAATAGACAGAGGAATAATTTTACTGACGGGGATTTTAGACACATGCATTTATAATAAAATACAAATACAACATTGCGTTGCATCACGCCGCTCGCATCCAACTAGACACATGCATTTATAATAAATTACAAATACAACCATAACTCTAAACACACACACACGAATTGGAACCCGATCATGCACAACCAAATTTGTTTGCTTGATCCCTCCGTAGACAAAAATACATGCAAAAAATCTCAGCCCAGTTTCTTATTTAAAGTGACTCTTTTCAAGCTAACTGTAATTTTAGTTGCGTTATCATTGGTTAATATTACTTGTCTGTTATATTGTAGAAAGCATAAACCCTTTGTAGCCTACAGTACCACACTTGACTGCTGTTTATAATTTCTAGTATTAACATTATAAGCTTGATAATTTGAGTAACACTTTAATTTATATCATGTCTGTCTGAAGGTGAAAGGTTCGTTTCAGTGGGTTCTTTGATTCCATGCAATGCATTGAAATCCAAAGCCATTTTCATATCATTCTTAAATTCTTCCAAATAATGATGATCACAATTTCCGATGAGAAAGTTAAAGGTGACAAAGGCAAAGAAAACCCTTGATGTTTAACTGAATGAGGAAGAAGCCTTTGGATGAAAAACACTATACACATTTTAATTTGATTCAGAATTAATGATACTGACAAACATCTCATACTTGACTATGACAGTTAATATTACACTTTATTTTCTAGTGAAAAAAAAAAAAGAGCCTGTAATAAACTTTAAAACAATCTTTAAATAATAAAACATTAAGGACACATTTTAATGTATTAACTGCTGAAAGCATCGAGGTGAGGGGGGGTTGACTTTATTCACAACATAACAGACTACATATTAACAGTCTAAAAAAAAAAAAAAAAAATAGAAAAAAAAATCTTTAATAGAATAATCCATAACATCTGCAATGGACAAGGTGCAGACCGTATATGGCAGACACTGGTTATGGACTGCACTTAATGAAACTTTGTTGCAAGATGGATGGCTATCGGTAGATCTGTGCTTCTTAGCATGTTGTCCTAGGGTGTCTGGTGGAGAAAAGAAGTGGAAAAAAATGTTAGAGCATTTTATAAGGAAATAATGTTACTGAAGGTGTAAACAATACAATATTGGGCAGTGAACACCATGTACAATGCACACAGCTGTGCCACTGAAATCAGATTCATGAACATGATTGTCACAATATTTATTTGAATAATGTTTTTGGGTGAACCATCCCTTTAAGGTCCATGTTTGATAAAGATAATTGTTCATTTAGTAGTATTGCTGTGAAAGCTATGTAATGAATAAAACTGAACAAAGTTCTGACTACCATACATTAAAAACAGCACAGAGCAACTAACCCAAAGCTGCCCTGTGTATGCGTGCCCAAACTGTGGGCCCCTAAAAAAACTAAAGTAAAAAAAAATAAAAATAAATATATATATATATAATATATATATATATATATATATCTATATATAATATATATATTATATATATTAGTAAATGTATTTCTGTAGGTTGTGCTACATATTAGCACACATATATTCCGAATATAGTAAATTAACATAGCATTTGTTTTACATGTAACTAGTAATTACTGTATATGTATACCCCTTTACATAACGTAGAATATTAAACCTACATTTAAAATAAATATTTTATTAAAATGTAAATTTTAGTCAGAATCATTGCACTCCTATTCTCTTCAATTATTTCCAGAATTAGACAAGGACTCTACCATCAAATGTAAGTTGTGCTCTGGAGAAACATGACTCAGGTCCACACACATCTGTCAAAGCATCTGTCAGGGCAAACCGCAAACAATATTTCACTAAACAATCATTTCTCTGCTACTTTCAAGTTTTGTACTCTGTGTGTGACCCAAATAATCCTATCTACTCCAAGTTATAAAAGCTGCTGCTGGTTCAGATTTAACAGATGAAGTCTTGCCTCGACTGGACTCTTGTCGTGTCAATTGTGATAAGACTTTTAGTTGTATGGATGTCGCCATCTTTGATAATACTTTACTATACTACTTTGCTTTAATTAGAGCAGCGGTTCTCAGCTCCAGTCCTCATGCCCCCAGCTCTGCATATTTAGCAAGTCTCTCCTTGTTAACACCTGATTCAGATAATCAGCTCGTTAGAAGAGAGCTCTGTGCATGAACTGTGTTCCCATTGACATGCTCCCTACACAGTGTTCATTGCTCCCTACTCCCCGAGCAGGGGAAACCTGTTGAAGTTTATCTCACTTCAGAACATTCATTCATGGATCTGCGCTGCGCGATGTCTTCACACACGGACAAGTGTGACATCATATACCTCTGTAAATCAATACAGTTTAAATTCATGTCTCGCTCACTTCAGTGCACTTTGAATGGAACATATACGTTTGCTTCGAACTGGAATCATGGCGGAATATCCTGTGATGTCCACTTTGCAGGGCACTTACGTTCAAACAGAACAAACGTCTGAAGTGATAAGGGGTCTGTTCTTCGTACATCACTTAATACATCCGAGATGAAATGTCACCTCCAAGATGATGATATCGTGCTAATCAGGATCTGGCTAATTCGCCTCTTTGAACGCATCTGTTGTTGATGATTAGTATGGCTGGATTGAGTTATCTGAGATAACTGCACGTTCATGGGTTGGTTTAAAAGGGGTTATGTATCGATACTCTAAACCACCGATCAGCAGTGCAGCGACAAATTTCTGGCTAGACAGGAACGTAATGACATCATTTTATTAAAAAATACACCTGACGAAAAACTTGACAAATTTCTGGACTTTTTATAAGGAAACAGCGAAGAGAACAAAACCTAAATGTTATAATAGATAAATGAAAATGTGGACTGTTTTTTTTTTTTTTTTTTTTTTTTTTTTTTTTTTTTTTTTACATGATTCCCAATTATTTATATTCATTCATTATATACATTCATTTCAATGCAGTAATTAGCAATTCATTTCAAATTAAATTTATATTTGAACAGATTTGTTACGTGACAGCATTAATTAAAGTTTCTTAAGGGTCAAGATCATGTTATCTGCGTCTCCTGCGCTCCATCAAGCCACTCCCATAATATCTGTCACCACTCAAATTAATGCACGACTCTACATTATCTGTGTGTAAGACACTAATACAATTATGAATTAATTATTTTATGACGAATAAATCTTTCAGTGAGTAAAACTGGCTACAGTATTAAAGACTACACAAAATTATTATATTATCTTTAAATTAATTTTTAAATGATTATTATCTACTAATAAAGTAGCGGTGGTAGTGGACAGATTTTAAGTATCAGTTCTGCTTAAAAAGATGGAATCTAATCTTGTTTACATGAAATAAGCTGTTCCTACTAGAGCCCGACCGATATGGATTTTTGGGCGGACAGCAACTCCGGGATGAGCTTCAAAGAGCCAAATGATCCAAGATAATGCCAAATCATCAACAGCAACGTACGAAGAACGGGACCCAGGACTACTACTAAAGTTATTTACATGTTAGAACAAATAAAAACAAATGCATGGATGAGAATACATATCTGAACTGAAGTTAAGTGTAATAAGCCTCGACAAAGAACTCAATGCAGTACTCATCCTGTCTGACAAACCCAAAGTGTACACAAGTCATCCTCGTGGAGCTGCTTCCGTGTATAACAGTCAGCGCAAGCTAGATTAAATTGATTATTATATTTTGAATATGGATATTTTTCTTACAAAAACGCATTGATTCACTACAGGAGGCCTTTGTTCACCCCCCAGAGCTGTGTGAGACACTATTTTTATTATGAATGAATGCGCTTTACTTGATTTATTTTGGACTGATGAACTGCAACACCCGCTGAGTGCCATTAAACATCTTGGAAGATCAAAGTCAGTTTTTAATAACAACTCTGATTGGATTCATCTGAAAGAAGGAAGTCATATTCACCCTAGCATGTCTTGAGGGTGAGTAAATAATAGGCTAATATTATTTTTTGGGTGAACTATCCCTTTTAAGCACACAGATAGAAGCAGGTTTAACAGACTGCTGTCATTTTAAGAGCTGCATGGACCCAAAATATTGTAACACGTGGGCTCTCTTTCTTAACTTTTTAATCAGAAGAGACTTTCTGTGCATGTGATTACTTCACTTACTGCAGTAAGAATATAAAGCATGTCACACGTATGTAACAGTCATGTGTCCAGTCTACTCTTTGCTGTATGTATCAACTTAAATCTTTTTTTTTAGCTTTTTGTAATCCTTTGAAGTATTAAAGTCATGCAGTTATTGCAAGCTGTTGCAATATGCATATTGCAATATGTACATTTGCAATTTTGATATATTGTGCATGTCCTACCAAAAATTATGTAAAAAAAATTGTCTTGGTGAGTATTCACACATACACAGTTGGTTATATCAATTAAGTGTACCAAACAGTTCAGAAAGTGTGCGTGTAACAAAATATTGCAACACTTAAAAGTTACAGCAACTAAATAAACCGGTTTCCTTCTGTGTGCTAAATATGAATCAAACAACAGAAGACAGAGAGAAAATCTCTCTCTGCTCATGACTGAATACCTTTTGTAGCTTTAATAAGAATCAGTGTGTATTTAATTCATATAGTAAAGCAGTGTTAAATTTTTACATTTGATTAGTCAGTTTCTGCTCTTAAATAAACCTAATCTGGGCCTACCTGAAACCCTAAACCCCCTGGTTTACACTGCTGTTTAAAAAGGCACTTTTTGGTGTCATGCTACAGTAAGCACAGCTGTTCAGAAGTTGTGGTCATGCTTACTTCTCACAAAATCAATGTGAAAACATTAATGCAAGTTATTGAGTTTTCAGATTTTAAATATACCTTCATATAATTTAAGTTTATTTTACACACTTTGAGCATTATTGAATTGCATTTCAAATATTGAATTATTTATTTGTGATTCTCAAGAATGAAAATGCATTTTACTGTGACTTATTTGTTAGTGGGCTGTAAGGTCTCATCAAATACATTGCTCTGCATTCTACTTGTCTTGCATTATCAGATAATATCATACATATCCATCAGAGCCTTTATAAACTTTGGGATTTTATAGACTACAATGAAAATAATTATCTTCTCTCTCTTTTTCAGTGTTGATTGCCGTCTGATTGTTGTAAGTGAAAATAGTAGCAGTCAACGGCATTTCTTATTTGCCAGATTTATCACAACATGCTTAATCAATAATCACTGGTGAAAGTGAAAACATTTTAATGTGTACAGACATATCTCACTCAAATGTGTTCTTCTTTATCTCTCTTTTGTTTGTGTCTACAGCAGCTACACACACCACAAAGGCTCTTTTAAGAGCCACATCTTGAGAGCATCTTTGGCTTTGTAAGTATATATATTTTAAATGACCACTCAGTATTTGGGTTTAGATCAATTAAAAGCAACATCACGCAGCATGTTAGTAATGTCTTAATGAAGAAGAGATAATTCTTACATAAATAAAAACTAGCATCCTGCATCTCTGATTTGTCAGTTTCATCATAACAATTGATTTCTTGATATCAGCAATTCACATTTTTAAAGGGATAGTTCACCCAAAAATTTAAATTCTGTCATTAATTACTCACCCTCATGTCATTTCATCTTCGGAACACAAATTAAGATATTTTTTGATGAAATCTGACAGCAACACAACTGAAATACAGGTCCAGAAACACAGTAAGGACATCAATTCAACAATTCTTCTCCCCGAGTTACGTCTTTCACCAGATGCTACTAGACTACTTTTTGAGTTCGAAGAAAAAAAAAACAAAAAAAACAAAAACAACAATCCCCCACCAACGACTTACCACCACTGCCATTTTAGAGAGAATCACATGCTGACATGAACGCTAATTATGCACATTATGTTCATGTGCGCTCCTTTCTCCCCTGAATGTAAACAACGCTGATTACGTCGATTACGCTCTTGGGTACTCTCCAAAATGGCAGAAGATGTAACTCGGGAAAAATAGCAGTTAAAATAAATTGTTATTTTTGTTTTCTTTGTGCTCAAAAAGTATACTCGTACCTTCGTAAAACTGAAGTTGAGCCACTGATGTCACATGGACTGTTTTATTGATGTCCTTATTACGCTTCTGGACCTGGGAAACATTACAGTTGCGTTGAAGTTGATATCAGGATTTGCCCATGCAACTAGTGAAAATAGAATATATAATAAATAATAATTTTTAATTATATAATAGAATAAATGATATTTTAACTAAGAAGAGATATGGTAATGAGTTAATGAATATTAATGAGATCTGCTTTTCCCATAATCTTCTTTTTAGAGTCAGTGTAGGCGAAAGATGGAGAAAGAACATTCATGCACAGAAACGGCCCCTCATTTATTTTGTTAGTCAATGAAACTAAAATATTATATTATGGCTAGAAATTTTTTAACAAATATTTTTTAGAAATAGCCTTTGTGCACAGCCAGCCTTTTCCTCTCCTAGGTTCACAAAACTGTCATCCATAAAATGTGTTGTACAAATTCGAACATCTGGGTTGTGCTGTTCTGTTGTAAATAAATCTTAACAATGATTCCTCAGTGCATCTACTTTTGCTTTGTCTCCCTGACATGGTTCGTTTCCAAATAGAGTTTGGATGGCATTATGCAAATTTTCCACATCTTGGACATAGCTTTGTCTCCCTGACATGGCTTTAAGCTTCACTCTGCAGACTTACAAGCAAATAGCTACATTACATAACACACTGCTTTAAGAAAAAAAGACATGCCTTTTTTGGGTATTAAAAATTTAGCAAATTCCTAATGTTCCGAATAGGGAAAATTCTGAAGAGCACACTTTAAAACAACGCGTTATCAAATCATTGCGTGATTCAAACACCTTAATACTCTGCCTTTTTTGGGTATTTGGGTAAAAATTAAATTTTGAAGAGCACAAAATGTTAGGAATTTCACTCCTACAAATGATTAATTTGCGTATCTGAAAGGAAAACTTCCATAATTTGCGTCTACATAAGGTAGCTATTCAGCAAGGTTAGATGCAAAAAACAAACCTGTGTCCACCTCTCTTTTCAGCACTAATTCTTTACTGTGCCTCTTTAGTAAATCCTGACAGTACTATTTTAACACCCAAAAGAAGGTTTGTGCTAGCGCAAGCTGTTAGTAAATCTAGCCCATAGTGTATCAGTGTCATGCACTGTCATGGTAGCAAATACAACTTACCAACTTCACCTTTCTTAACTCCAGCTGTT
Organism: Cyprinus carpio; assembly: GCF_018340385.1. Classification (NCBI taxonomy): domain Eukaryota; kingdom Metazoa; phylum Chordata; class Actinopteri; order Cypriniformes; family Cyprinidae; genus Cyprinus; species Cyprinus carpio. Next base: position 42,755,602 of record NC_056599.1, read on the forward strand.
CCAGTGAGCTTGTCCAATGAAAATGAGCAAGAGGATGCTTGGGGTGAACACCCATCTAACTTTCAAGGTAAAAGAACATTCATAAACACATGCAGGAAACACATACACTGCAAATTAATAACACTAGGTAACATTACATTTTCTGTACAATCCATCAGAGAACACAATCTTTGAACAGAGACCCTCAGGTACCTACCAGGCAAGAACAAATAGTAAGTCATTTGTATTTCTTTTTTGCCTGTTGACAGCAACGTTGCCCAAAAAGTTGCCCTGTGTATCATCAGCCTAAGGCTTTAAGCATGTAGCCATATCTTTAGCAACACAAATTTTTATGACGTGTTAGTTTTATCACATTTAAAAACGCTTTTTGTGCTTGCAGATGCTTCTGGTGTGAGACGATGGAGCTGCGTCAACAATCAAATGTACACGTACGTTAAATTGAAGTGCTAAATTTGTAAAATTATACATTTTATAGTTTAATTAAAATACTCTCCCAGATAAACCTACTATTGTTGCAGCTGTTGAGAGGACAATTCTGGAGGCACTTAACGAACTGGACATGAAGATCAATCATCTGACTTCAGTGGTCCAGTCCCTTGCAGCTAACAACCGTTCCAGTGCTCCAGTGCTGCTGGTGGACAGCAAGGATGATGTCTTTCCTCTCACAACCATGGAGGAACTAGACAAACTGGAAAGACAATTATCAGAAAAAATCAATGATGCAAAAGAGGGTAAAAATCATTGACCATTTGAAGGTTTAAAACAGTTGTACTGATGTAAATAATGTCTATTATATTACCGGTTTCACAGACCAGGCTTAAGGCTAGTCCCAGACTAAAATGCATGTGTGAGCTGTCTTAACTGAAAATAACTTGCAATGACATTCCTTACAATATGTCAGTGCCATTGTTTCATCTCAAGATGCATATACATGCAGCATTTTTATAAAAGCAAAACCTAGGACCTATAGTCCTGACTTAAACTAATCCCTGTTCTGAGCTCAGTAGTACCTGACTACAGTATCTGGATTACGTAAACAGATTCCATTAAATAAAAGAACTTGTAATTAGATTAAATTGGAATTTTATAAAACCATAATCAGACTACAGTACTACTTTTATGGGATTACATGATTAATATTATTACAAAATAGCAAAAGATATTCTGAATTTAATTTTCCCCTCCAATTCCTTTTTAATCTTTTAAATTTTCCCTTTCTAAACTAGCAGGCTGCTTATATACACTTCAGAAAGTCTTTCAGGTTTTGTCAGTGGACATTCACAAAGAATCCATCATTAGTCAGGTGGCAGCGTTTAACCACTGGGATTTACAAAATAAATTTCATGTTTAAGAACATAGGATCTGCATCAACACATTGATTTTTAATTGAATCATTACTCTGTAGGTTGTTTAACCATGTATTTCTATGTCTTTGGATGGCCCCAGGGAGAATGCCTTGTTAATCAACTTGCTTTTTTGTTGTTTGTTTGTTTGTTTGTTTCAGGAATATAATAATAATAATAATAACATAAACGACTGCTTATTTTCATTCACTGTTAATAAAATGATACAAATCATTCAACAGCATGTTGTGTTCTTTCATTCTGAGTGGAATATACTTGGGTTTAGTTATCATACTTATATATATATGTAGACGCATGCATAATCAGTGTAACTAAAGCTGTTATCAATAACTATAAATATGAAGGAACGTCTAAAATCGTATAATTAAGAACGACGTCTATGTTATGTAAAATCAGATGTCTAATAGAGACGTAACATTCTAATATTTACGTCTATAGTAAGTCTCTACCGGATGTCGCTGGAACGTCGGAAAGGACGTCTATGGTATGGCGGGTATCCGTGCCAAAATCAAACATCTGAAACGACCGGCCGACGATCGAACGGTCTAAATCCGACATCTTGAACTTTCAAACGGCTGACCCACGTGACGACCTGACGTCTATTGCTGAATGAGATAGGGACTCTTATTTTGAAAACGAGGACGCCTTTATAGGAGCGTGTTTGCGCCCTCACAATTGCTGGGGATTATGTGCGACACAGACACGTTTGCTCCTGTCTCCTCAATTTTTCCTGTGTTTACAGGTATGATTTCACAATAAGAAAACAACATCCACACGAGTTATTTAATTCCTATGGGTATGTCCATGTTGCGAAAATTATTGTTTATAAGTGTTGCGGTTTTTGAAGTCGGGATGCACCTTATTAGGGAAAAAAGCCCTCCCTACACCTACCCTAATCCTACCCAATACTTTATTTTCAACTATTTGATTATTTTCCTTCAATTTTATTAGAAATAAATGCTTTTCTGATGTGATTTGAAGTTTGAAAAGAGAGAAAAAAAAAGTTCGCCAAAAGGCAGATTCGAACCCAGGTCCATCGCGTCAGAAGGAATAGAATGACACAGGCTTCACGCTCTACACCAATCAATCTGATAGTTGGCAGTCGTAATGTTTTCACAATCCGCCAACAATACCAGCTACTTGCACTTTTTTTAGTGTAAAATAGACGCCGATTTTTTTTAGGGTTTTTTTTTTCCCAACATTTTTTTTTTTTTTTTTTTTTTTCAACAGTTAAACAGTTGCCAACAGAAAAAAACGGGGTGCTTCAGCACCCCCACTTCCCGCGCCTATGATATGACATCAAAAAAACTTTTTGAACTGCGCAGCGCCGAGTCAGGAGCGAAGGTGCGCGCAGCAAAAATGACGCGAATATTGATGATTTTGCTCGATAAAGTAAAGTAAAAGACCGCTTTTAAACCAAAGAAGGGGAACGTGTTGGTATTATTGTGGGGGAAAAAAACATGCAAGCAGTGTTACCGACAGTAAATTTAGTTTGACTTTTCTTTTGTTTTTGTGTTTTTCATTTTGAAAAGCTTATCTTTGCTGTTTACCCCCACGTTATGCCATGGAGGCTCACTCTTATTTTTATTTGATTCCTAAGTGTTTGCTAAACGTTATGTAATTTATTAGTCATTATATAGCCTAAAACAGCATGTAGTTTGACCTATGCCATGCCTCATCTTATTCGTTTTTTTGTTAATAAACGTTTTTAGCTAGTTTGTCATTGAATCTTGTACTTTTTTTATAGTTGTTGTGCATTTTAATTAAAAATAACAATGAATCCATTTTTCTTTTGTCTTAAAAGGTGAAAGATGTAAGCAAAACAGACAATTATCGTTTTATTGTAAAACCTGACAAGATCGCAAAAATCGAAAGTGAAAGCATCCGAAACCGGGCTTATAATATAGCGAAAAAGAAAATGCTAATCACAAATAATACGACAGATGAAAAAAGAACGGGTTTAATGTTAACCACTTTCGTTTCCATATAACTATGATGTAAATTCATCAGCATACACTGATTAATAGCATGTTGTAGAAAAAATAAATAAATAAATATAAACTGTGCTCGTGCGACGAACTGAGAAAGTCACAAAAGAGCGACAAGTGGGAATGAGTCTGGAGCGCTGAGTTGCCCAGCTCTACCTGTCAATGATCTATCACCCCCTCAGCACCTCAAACTTCTCTGGCACCGCCCCCTGGTACATTGATGTATTTTTGAAAAGTGGAAATTAAAATTTTCCAACTCTAAACCCAGTCCCCAAGTAAATTAGATTATCAAATAAAAAAACTAGCAAAACGAGTTGCGCGGTGTCCCCACCAGTTTTTTAAAAGCACATTTACGCCACTGGATACAATACGATCATAATTGTATAATAGTTTATTGTTGCTGACAGACATATGTAGTTCATATCAGCGTCCTTTTTGTGCAGTACAGTACAGAATACATCCTGTAAGTATAATAATTATTACCACCTCTGCTATTACAACTGTACTAAGATCAATCTACTATCTATGAAGACGATTAGACAAAATAAAAAAATTAATTTATTTAGAGTTTGTAATTTAGAGTTCTGCTTCTACGCAGAGTATTTCTGGTGTAGAACCCTTTCCAGAGAAATATAAAAGGAAATGTCTGAGTAAATTGCATTGTTTTTAATCCATTGATTTATTTCTATCAACATAATCACACACAATATTGTAGTAACAATATATTGTAATCTTTATTTGCTGGAAAATGACAATCAGTAAAATTAAATAGTGTTTTTTAGCACACCTGACACATAGGCCTGTCGCGACAGTCAATAAATCAATTAATCGCACGATAAAAAAAAAAAAAAAAAAATGAGCTCGATAATTTTTCCGACCGCGATAATTTCTTTTTTCAATTTTTATTTAATAAATGTAACATGATGTGGGGTTAGTCTGGAGCGCAGCCTGTGGACACCCCGCGGCAGAAAACACCCTCTCGGTGGCAAAGATGTCCCGGGAATGAAGAGATAACGTCTCGCTAGAGCGGCCAGCTTTGGGAAGCGCCTTTCATCTGCTTGAGGATGTTTGCGTCGCAAGTGATATTGCATTGTGCTTGCACAACTGCTTTATTTTAATACCGCGGAGCATATTTTTCAAGTAACTTCGTTGCCCCTTTCTGTCGAAATGGCCCCACATAGTAGCCTAATTTTCGCTCGCTTCATTTGGCTTGCTCAGCTAAATATGTCTGTAGGCGTGTGGTTGCGCGTGTCAACGCGCCCGGTGAATTAACAATATGATATATATTATTAACATGCAGCAGCAAAAAAAAAAAAAAAAAAAAAAAAAAGTTTAACTGATAGTATTAGGGGCCGTTCACATGTGGCTCCCAAAAACGCGTGGAAAACGCTAGGCGCGTCGCTTGCTCGTCCTTTCTAAAGCGCTCGGGCAGTTGCGCTCCTGAGCCGTGTGTCGTTGCTAAGCCTCCATCAGCTGCGATATCCGTGATGTGACACCCTGAAGTATTGTACTGTGATTTTTGGAAGAAAAAAGTTTTTTTTTTTTTTTTGTTCATGATTTTCAGTTTACATATATTCTACATGTTAAATGTAAAAGGGAAGCTGAAACTGTCATGTGTTGTAAAGTACTGTCTATTTGCTGATGAGATAGGGACTCTTATTTTGAAAACGAGGACTCGTATAGAGGAGCGGTGTTGCGCCCCTACATGTGTTCTTCATGTCTTAAATGATTTGTAATTCATTTATATTATTAGTCAAATATATGTATTTAACTGTACTACTTTATGTGTAATTCTGTAAATAAATAAATAAAATAAATAAATAGGCTATATCATTATGAGGGCTTATATGCACACTCACTTCCGCATTCCAAGTCGGCCAGCCAGGTTACATCCGGTGTCGAAGGCGCACATAGCGTCAATAACAACTATGGCATTTTTCACTCGGTCCCTTCAAGATGTCCCAAAGGTAACAGTCAACGATGTGAGTCGAATCATACAAAAGTTATGTCACACTTCGACAACCAAGAAAGAGAAGGGCTTCAAATTGTGTGTCAAGCTACATCCACAATTTTGGAAGGTAAGATCTGGACGTGTTCTGTGTTTACATCATGCCCATAGCGTCTATGCTATCTAGTGCTAGCGCAGCAGGTGCAGCGTAGGCTATGTTTACTATTATGTGTCAATCACAGCCAGTTTTCCTAACGCCTTTGTCAATGTCAGTTTCAAACAAGGATTCAAGCACAGGAGAGGTAACGATTAGGGCTGAGTGCTACAGATCTGTGAGGAAGCTTAAGCGTAAGAGAAAGTTATACTGCAGGTTCAGCGCAGATTGGTTCATGGTTCATGAGACAGGTTACGTTTGGCAGATCAAAGTTTCTGTGAATCATTGCATCTAATAATGCTAAAGGTTATTTTACAGACAAATTTCATTTACCATACCATAAATAATACTGGTGTGTTGTTGGAATATTTATCGATATTTAAATATGTACGCTAATCACTGGGATTCACAGAAACTGAGTTCTGTTTTGTCACTGCATTGACACACGTTCTGTGTCCACTGTTGAGGATGATGAGTCAAGTGAGATAAATAATCATATAAATTAATATTGTGGCTACAATTTTAGCTCATACAAATTGTTTAGTAGTTATTAATTGTTTTAGTAGTTAATAATTATATGTCGACGGTTCAAATTTGTTTGTTTTTGTTAAACATTCTCACTGTACTCATGTATTCTCTTTTTTAAAAAAACTGCACTTTTGTTCTATTATAACAGATTAGTGTATTTTCAGATTGTGTTTGGGGATGCAGTGAGTAGTGAAGCTGCCAGTGTACCTGTGTGGCAGGTGCAGCTGTGTGTAATCATGTGGCAGCACTGTTGTACCAGACTGCACATTATTGCCAGCTCAGCATCACCTCTGTTCCCCCAACACACAGCTGCACAGAGACTGAACAGAAGGGGCATAAGCCAAGATCCATGGTAACTAATGTTTTTAACAGGGTACTTTTCTACTTACTTTTCTATTTATGGATGTTTGTGTTTATTGAAAACCTTTTTTGTTCAAATGCAGGGTGTTAAACCTGGTCTGGTAAATGACACGGTGATTCTTTCAGCCAGACCCAAGGAACGAAAACTGATGGAAGGCATCAGGTTAGTATTATTTTTATTATCATTAAAGGAACACTACACTGTTTTTTTTCATATTAAACTATGTTATTCCCTTAACTAAGATGAGTTGATGCATACCTCTCTCGTCTCAGTGCGTGCACTTAATCTCTCTGGCGCGCGGTGACACTTTGATAGCACTCAGCTCAGCCCAGTTCATTCATTAGGATCCATACAGAGATGAAGTTAGAAGCGACCAAACACATCCACGTTTTCCCTGCTTAAAAAACTGTTACACGAGTAGTTACACGACCAAGTATGGTGACACAAAATAAAACATGGCGCTTTTCTAAGCGGGTAAAAAACTATAACTATAATGTATGGCAGAATAGCACTTGGGAGCACTTTGACTCGGCGCAGTAATATCATCACTCCTAAAAGGATATTTCTGTGGATATTACTGCGCCGAGTCAAAGTGCTCTCAAGTGCAAATATAGTAGTAATGCATTTTCTGTAGTAATCAGTGAGACCTCAGATAAAGTAGTAATCTCATCATATGATACATTGTATGTTTAAATAAATAAAGCTTTTTTTTTGTTATTTTGTTCGTTCAACTTATATGTAACTTACTTTATGGCTCATTTAAGCATTTATTTATTTTCAAATAAATGCTGTTCCCGTAGGAGCAACTTGTATAAGGGTGTCAGTTCAGCTCAGGGTGGATGAAGTCTACCATGATGTTCCAAGTGATGTGGCTCCACTGATAACAACTATGGCTCTGGACATTAATGTTCCTCTGGTTGACTCTGCATTTGGAAAAGTGCAAGAAGGAAGTGTGTTATCCTATCATATGCCAGCAAAAAGAGTTCCAAAAACCTGTCCCCACACAGATGCTCCTTCTCCCCCACAGCTGCCACTTCAGGGTTACAGGCTGGGACCCTCTACCTGCTCTTTTGTCTGCACTGAACATCAGCAGCACCACCACATGATGTCCCTGGAAACAACATTAGAGAACGCACACAAAATTGCCAACAGCACAAAAAGAGCAGAGTTCCTGCATCGAGTGGCACCAACTGATGCGGCCCCGCATCACCTCCTCCAAGTTCAGAGAGGTATGTCACACCAGGGCACAGAGCTCTGCTGAAAATCTTGCCAAAAAGACTTCTGAGACCTAGCCATCAGACTGCCGACATGAGGAGGGGGCTTGACATGGAACCTGCAGCAGTAGAGGAGTACTGCAGAGTAAGGGAGGTTAACCACTATCCCTGCGGCTTTCTTATCCACCCTGACGCACCCTGGATGGGGTCATCACCTGATGGCATTGTGTACGATCCAGAGGCGACACATACATTAAGTGTAAGAATTTAGCTCTTTTCAGAGGGAACTGAATCACAAATATCCATATATTAAGATCAGTGAGGGCACACACACATTAAGGAAATCTCATTCCTACTTTTGGCAAATCCAGGGCCAGATGTTGATTTCTGGTTTAGACTGGTGTGACTTTGTTGTCTACACACAGGAGGACATGTTTATTCAGAGGATTCCCAGAGACAATGAAATCACCAAAACAATGAAAGTAAAAATTGATTTTTATTGTTACCCCATCTTTGCTTCCCTAAATAATTAGATTCTGATGGCCTGTCACACTTCTTTATAGAGTGCTGTTCATTTCTCTTTTTCTCCATTTCTCTTACTGGCAGTAACTCTTATTAGTTCAATCCATTTAAAAATATTTTGTATTATATATTGATTCAAGTTTTTATATTTTTTCTTAATTGTATTACTATGTTTCTTGTTGTATTAATACTAATTTGTTATTAAATTACATGTTACATGTTCTTCCGATTAATTTTTTTGATAATTGGTTACCTAAAAATAGTATTTTATAACTGTTGTTTGTAAATTGGGAGCCCTAAATAAATGTTATTCAGTAAAATAATTCACTGTGCATGAAAGTATTATTCTTTTATTACAGATGGCTTAAAAGCACTGGTGAGGTAAAGTACATCTAACACGCAAATAATTCAGTAGTTCTTTATTCAAAGAGTATGTGCAATGTACAGCAGTGCATACATAACATTAACTATAAAATTCAATTTATACAAAGTAATTTACTAAGGTACATTTAAAGAAAGTAGTTATACAAATGGTCATAGGTTATTAATTTTTATTTTTTTCTACTACTGCTACTCTGGCTTCTTTGCCCAAGCCTTTACAAGAGGCCCGTTTTCATACTTCGTCAGAAGACATGCAACAGTATACAGCTGATTAATGTTGCCAAAAAGCCGAAGTGGAATCTCTGTGTCACAGAACTTGTTTTCCTTAACACGCCGTATGAGGCGCTCAACATGCACCCTGAGGCCTGCAATCGCTTGGGTCTCCCTGACCTCACAGGCAGACATCTGCGGTCTTCCAGAGAGAAATGCTGGCCTATAAATCTTGCAAGGTACAAGGTCATCAACCAGAAAACCTCGGTCGACCATGATGGCCATCCCAGGTCTCAAAAGGGAGAGAATTCCAGACTCTCGCGTGATGTGTTTGTCACTGATGGAACCAGCGTACAGTTGAGAAATCAATGTGACCGCCCCCATGAGGAGCCACTCCAAGCAGCCCTTTGAGAGTACAGTGGGACTTGTATGCTGAGAACATTTCACTTTGGAGAAGAGGTGATGAAGGGCACTGGCACCTTAGCTCTGTGCAGTCCAGGATGACTGTAGTGTCTGCATAGTCCTTCAACTCAGCTGGTATCCAGATCCTCACAGACCCTAGCACAGTGTACACAAAGTTGATCCACGTTGTAATGATCCGACTGACTGTGGACTGGTGGACCCCATACCGGTCAGCAAGATCACGCTGTTTTGAACCCAGTGCCAGGTAGTTGAGAAACATGAACATCTCATCAATGGGCTGCAGGAAACGAGTCGGTTCAAAAGAAAAACAATTTGCGTTATGTTTCTCTCAACCTCTATTAGCCCCGATCTTTGTTAAAGGGATAGTTCACTTCAAAATGAAAATCATATACTCAGTGGATTTCTTTCTTTCTTCAAAATATCTTCCTTGTGTTCAGCAGAAGAAAGAAATTCCTACATGTTTGAAACAACTTGAGGGGGATCTTAGACTCGTTTAACTATGGAGACAGATTAGTCTCAAATATAATTCACGCAAAAAACACGATTCACACAACAACTATGGAGACAGATTAGTCTCAAATATAATTCACGCAAAAAACACGATTCACACATGCGTAGACAATTTCACATGCATGAAACCTAATTCACGTATCACACAAAAAAAAATTCATAGGATGCGTGAAAAAAAAAATATATTCACAAAAAAAGCAATTCACATGCGCAAACTAAAATTATATATTCATAAAATACATTTCACAAATGCAAAACCAATTCGTAGATATACAACTGTGCACAAAACCTTTGAATGTTTAAAATGTACGAGTGTCTGAATGTACAAATCGTCATTTACTCACGAATCCACTCGGATTTGTGTGTGTGTGTTTTTGAGACTTTCCTGGCAGAGCTCTCTTCCCACGTTGGTCTGTCGTACTCTTTAGCCAATCAGATGCAAGCTTACCATTTTTCTATTAAAGGCACGTTCATGTTATTATTTTTTAATGAATAATAAAATAAATAAATAAATTGAAAACTCGCCCACTGTATTTTGTAATATTCTTGAATTTTGTAGTCTGTATGAAAAGGTGCATTTCTATTAAAGGCACGTTCATGTGGAGATGGCGAGTCAGCGTTGGCATTCGGTAACTTCATCTTTGCACCGGACACTGATTCAGAAAGTAGTTTATTAATAAATAATTCAAATGTCTTCTTTGCCCTGACACATTCATATCACTTTGCCGGTGCTTGGATTGGAGGCAATTGCTTTATGCGCGAGCTTGAGCACGGTACAGGCTCTATAGCCTAATTCGCCTGCCTATGGTAAATATATTATATATTACTACTTTTAATATAACGCGCGACTATAGTTGACTAGAAAAATCTTTAGTAGAGGGCAGGCCTATCCTTAGCACAAGGAAGCACTCCATTTTTAAAATAAAATGCTATAAGTTAACATTTCTTTTAATGAATATGTTTTTATGGTTTTATTTTTAGTTTACCATAATAATCCTGGTGAGTAACATGGCAGTATGTAGGGGCATTATTACCCTAATTAGATTATGAAGAATGATTTGTTGATCTTGTCTTCCCTTTAATGCCTTACGCAAGATATTTTTCAATTAGCCTACTTCAAAAAGTGGTAGGGACAAAATCGACCCTGGCAAAAATTGGTGTGGATATGTCCCACCCGCCAATTAAGCCTATGATTGTAACAAGCTAATCGTAATATACATATTTGTGGTATATAAAGCATAGATAAACGTGGTGATGAATAATTTACACCATGTCTTATCGCTGCCACCTTCTCTTGTCCTAAAGAAAATTATGTAAATGTATATTACCACTGATTGGCCAACACAGTAAGCAAAACTGTTTTCAATCCCATATAATATCGGCTGCATTTGCTCTCCATCTTCTCTCTGTTTAAAGCGTGTTTAGAAGCAGCAGCTTTGTTTACAGAGGTTACCGTGGAAACAGCTCTGTTCTGCTTCTCATAAGCGCCCTCTGCTGTCAAACTGTGGATTTACAAATTCATTCAGTCTGACATAGTTTTGTTCAGACCAATGTGAAATCAGAGCAGATCTTTGTTGTAAATCTGAACCTGTCGATGGAAAATAGCCTACCTTGTTATCAGAAGTGTTGAGATTTTTAGAATGCACATTAGCTTATGTTAGAACTGTTTATGGAGCAGATATAATGTATTTTTTTTTTTTCATTCTGACTCTACCTTTTTATATAAAAACAAGATTTAAAGGCTAATATGTTATAATTTTGTTTTTTAAAATGGTCAAAACTTATATTTGAACATGTAGTACGTGTCAGTAGATAACATGTTATCATATTTTTTGTTAGTTTTAAAATCTGGCCATGATTTTTTAAATGCTTTATTTCACTGTTTAGGCAAGTAAAAAGTGCATTGTGCTGCTAATTTTATTTGTTGGCTTTTGTCATAAAACTTGGTGAAATTATTTCAGTGTGTGTATCAGTACTTTTTTAATATTTCCAGCACATTTTAACGACGCCGTGTATAACAGCTTGGATTGATACATTAAGAGATTTAAGTACTGTATAACATTGGTAGCTCTCAGCCGCTTTCATTTTTAAGAGTATAGCTCCTGAACAGGCATGAGCCGATTACCGGCTTCAAGATATACCGCGAGATTAATGTCACGTTTTCAAAACCACTAATATTTTCCATTATACTGTTCCTGCGGTGTGCGCACCTCTCGCGTCCAATCTAGACACGGTGTAAGCGTCATAATTCTGTTAGTGCTTCTTTCATTCCGTGATCAGAATCCACATCAGATCCAAGTCGGATGTAAGGTCACGCGATGATGTTTTGTAAGCTGTGTTTTGAGCTGAAAACTTGAATATTGTGAATAATTATTGAACTTGCAGGCACGATTAAAGTATATCATTCATTTCCGCTCAATATCATACACATTAAACTGAGTATGTGAGAGAGAGACTCGTGCAGAAATCAAAAGAAATGAGTGCAGCAGCACTCACAGAAAGTTTATAGATGCATACTGTGGTAGAAAAAAAAGGTATTGATAATATTGTTTTAGGTAAGCAACACTTCAGAACCGACCCCGAATATCAATACTACTGCAAAGAGGCAAGTGACTGTTTTTTATGAATGGGTCACTGAATCATTGGCTCATTTAATGATTGAGTAACCCATTCATAAAGTCACTTGCTGTTTCTCTGAATGAATCAGCTGTTTAAACGAATCAATTGAATGACCAAATGACTCACTTATTTAAACAGTCATTTGCCGCCACCTACTGGTGGTTTGATTTTTCCGAATGAATCAACAGTCTGTGTAAATACATCTAATGGCACTTCAGATGCAGCTTCTTTTTCCTCTGCAGTGTAAAGATGGAGTTTGTTGAAAATAATTTCATTTGAACAACTCCACAGTTTTCTTGTTATTCTGACTGAATTAATTGGCATGAAAGAATTTAATGTGAAAGATGATACACAGATTTAATTAATTAATGAAGAAAATGGCCATTTATAAACATTACGTGAATACATATTTTTTTTGCATTGAATATATATATATATAGATTGTTTTTATATGCCGTCAACTGTAGTTTGTAGAAATTGGCAGAAATCAGTATCAGTATCAGTAGGTCAAAAACAACAGAAAAAAAAAAAAAAAAAAAGATAATAGCTTTAAATGACTAATTATTGTACTCTCTCATGTTCCGTACCATTACTCTGCACCCTGAACTGATGCCTAGCAAAAATAATTATAAACAGCGGACCGTTTAACCAATAATTAATGTATATAAGATAACATAAGATACTATATATATATATATATATATATATATATATATATATATATATATATATATATATATATATATTATATATATATTCTATATTTCAGCTTCAACTGTTTTTTTAGAGGACAGTGAAGTTGTCAGGTCAGCCAGGCACTTGGTTGTCTTTGCTGACTTCAGACAGTGCAGCTGGTCCCAGTCAGGATAACTCCAGGTTTTTTGTGTATTTTTATTTATTATTGTGGTAAGGATAGTGTGGTAAAGTAATTCCCTGTTATGTATATGTATTTGTGCATACATAGTTTTATTAAATTGCTTTCATTAAATTCATTTCATGATTTGACCTCCATAAGCAGCACACTGTTCAGCAGAGGGCCACCATCCAAACTGAGATGACAAGGTTTTGCAACTACATGATTTTTATTTAATACTGACATAAATAAACATTATATTATTTGATGGTAATTATTTTGGTTTGTAATTGATTTTTTATTTTTTATTTTTTGGCCATCAGATCATTTCCGGAGGTTTTCAGCATAGGACAGGGTAAAAAGGCGAATGCTGTCCCCATCAAACCTGTGAAAATATTACCTGTTAACTTTTATCTGCTTCCTCACCAATATGAGCGAACACCTAAGGAGAGTGAGCAGCTGGTACATATGCAAGCTGGGTTGGGGCGAAAGACAATGCAAATGGATGAAAATACAACTTTTGACGAAGTAAGTATGCATGATGTCTCTCTTGTATCTTTTAAAATTCTCTTTTGCTAATGTAAGAGTTTAACTCTGTATAGCTGGAACATGGGTGCTGAGGTGCTCTTAAGCACATTACTGTAATGAAACACTATAAGCTGTTTGTACCAGTGTTGGACTTGTAACTGTTGGGCATTTCATTTTTACTCAGTGTTATTTACATTGTAAGCTATGTACCCAACTGAAGGAGCTGTTCCCAACATTTCAGGAAGTAAAGGGAGGTTGGCTTGTCTATAAATTTTCAGGTAATCATCAGGAACATAGTGATACATTGCAATGAAAATAAATATCACATCAAATACATTTCTGATTTCCATATTTTGTGTAAGTAAATACCTTTGTGCTAAGCTTAAAGCATGAAGACTGGCATAACAAAATAAAGGAATGATCTAAAAAAAAAATCCAATAACACATTGGGGTTGTGAGTATTTTGTGTAATGTTAAGTTAATTTTATTTATTAATTTTTTATTTTTTAAGGAGGATGGGGCTCCCGGAAGCTCACCCTTATTCCACCGATGAGAGCGGGTACAGTGCCAAGCATTTGAAGGCAGCAACACAAGGTTTTAAAGAGTGCTTTACACAGCTCCTCTTCAAATGGAGCTTGACATCACTGCTCTGCACCTGAATCTGAAACATGTAATGACATGACAAAAGAGAAATGGCAGAAATGTGGAGTCACTTATCAATTAGTCATCCTGACTGCACACATAAAGTCCTGTGTGTCAGCTGATGAAGCTGAACAGATCAAAAAAGGAAGATATATTAAAGTAGTTAAATTCATTTAATTTAATACATAATTTGAAATGATAAATACGTAATGCTTTTGGAGACACCAGATTATCTCAAAAATTCTTATCTCAGGTTTTTTGTTTTCTTGCATATGCAGGTTAAAGGGAAAATTTTGTCTTTTAGTCTTTCATATCGCAAAAAAAAAAAAAAAAAAAAAAAAAAAAATAAATAATTAAATAATATTTGGAAGATTTTTTTTTTTCACATTTAATGATCAGTCTTCAGAATATCTTGTTGTTCAATCCATGGTAAAGAATTTTTTTTGGAACTGTTAATACATTTCTGTGACGTAAAACAGAAATAGAATACACAATTAGCTTTAGCTGAACTGTTTTATGTTGCTTTTTTTTTTTTTTTTTGCAGATTGGAAAACTGAACCAGATAAAAATAAAGCATCATCCTTATACACAAAGGAAATAATTTGCCAACATGAGATGAGAAAGCCCCTCTTGATGAGCATGGATTTGAGGATGGACAAGGAAGATCAAGACAGAGAACTTGTTGCATTCTACAAACAAAACGGCATAGAATGAGCAAGCCCTGTGAAGTGCAGACTCCAAGGTGGTATTCAACAAGTAAATAAATACATTTTGTGGCATTCCTAGCTAGGTTTTAATGGCCATAACTTTTTTTTTTTTTGGACTGTTTGCTGTAAATTGCTGTTACATTCAGGGGATGCTGACATTGCTGAAGGAGTAAACCAGACATTTCTTGTCTCCTGTTATACAGAGGCTTCAGCATGGATTTAATTTTAACATGGGTATTTCAGCTATTTTTGATGAAACACTGACTATAGTATTTTGTTTCATCTTTGAATCTAAAATATAACTTTTAGCCTATTATTTTAAAACAGGAAATACTGCAAGGACCTGTCTCTTTGAAGGTGAACCAGGTCATCTTGTTCCATCATCATCACAATTTCTGGTAGAGAGTGATCTGTTCCTTGTTGCAGGACAAATGATTGGACTTTCTTTCCTACATGGTGGACCTCGCTGGCTGGAGTCAGCCAAGCAATAGTCCATGTACTACTAGAGGTTCACCTGAGACTGCTACAGAGCAGATAGAAGACTGTCCTGACCATGATATTCCTGAAACCAGAAAACTGGTATCACATTAGTAGCATAATTTAGCTGTAATTTAAACAATTCATAATTGCATTAATTTTTTTTTTAGCATTGGTGTACTATAATATTCATTATATTCATGTAACCTAATATATGTAATAATAGGTCACTGGAAGGAGATGACGGCAGGTGAAACAAACACGTAAAGGACTCAAAGAAACCAGAGTGTGGCCGCTGCTGACTGAAAGGAAAGATGTGGATATCTTTCCGAGGGAATGTGAAAATTCACTCACCCCTTTGGTAAGTTTAATTTGGTTATGAAGCGATGTGCATATAGAACTGTTGCAACAGAAATGTGTTATTGTTTCCAGATGCTGCTTCCCTGTATCTGCTGACCCTCTGATAGCAGTGTGGATGATGACGACGAGCACGATTCTTCACAAGAAGATAGATGTCACATCTCAGGGTATCTGCATCACTTCACTGAGACAGGTATAAATCTTTACTAATTTGTTTTATTAGGTGTGTATGAAATGTGCTTGATACAGTTTGCTGGATTTTACAGCACTGGGTATATGTCTGATGACCTGGATTAGATCATGGAGTGGTGGCAGGGATGAAAACTGAAAGACTATTTCACCACTGCTTCCTTCAAGATTTTCCCCCACGGGCTTTTATAAAATTGAGTAAAAATAAAGCCTGTGGTAAATGTAACTTGACAATACTTTGATATGTTTTCTATAATGTAAACTGCACACACCCACAAATCATGAGTTGTGAACCATTTATGTACATTTTTGAAAAGATATGCTTTTAACGTCTGATATGTGTGGAGTGTACACTGCAGAACAAAACTTCTGAGGATTGTTTAATTATGTTTAATACTGAATTTATTTTACTCATAAATTGAAGAAACTCATAAAAGCCCAGAGGAACTTGTGGTAACCAGAGGGGGGTGTTTTGTCATCATACGTCCACTACTCTATTTCTCAAATAGGAAAGGGGGGTATATATATATATATATTATATAAATTTTTATTTTATTTTATTTTATTTTATTTTATTTTATTTATTTTATTTCTTTATCTAGCATCCAGCTCTGACATTAAGGACTTGGTGAAATTGTGGCTGGGGTGGGAAGTGCAGATGGAAAAGATGGGAGTGGAAGTTGTTACTGCTGACATGCTGAAATCCTCCACTTCCTGCCTGAAATCCATGTAATGACTTGGTAATCGTAGCATGTTGAAGACATGCTATGATTACAAAGTCATTACATGGATTTCAGCCATTTTAAGGACGAGCTCCTTAAGTGCACTGGCACTTCTGAGTTTTGGTTTTGAGCTTGTGTAGTTATGTGAAATCCAATACAGTAATACAGACACCATGTCTATAAATGTTAACAGTACCACAGTTTGCTCTGTGTTGTTTGGACTTGTTGGTCAATTTTCATGCAGTTTATCTATGCACATGTTAATGTAGAATTGCTATTTTATTTTGAGAAGGGGAAGCCCCCATGAAATAGTTTTCAACAGAGCTACATAGGTTTTGAAGCAATTTAGCTCTCCATAGTGCTATGTACTTATTAATGAACCAGCTTTTGAAAAAATCAGTTTCCATTACTCAAGTGACTGGCAAAACTGCACTGCAGCCGTGTAAATGTCTATCCCGTGGGATTGTGATGCTGATCTTGGATCCACTGTGTCCTTCAGTGCTGCAAGTTGCTCTGGTGTAAGAGGACATTCTACAGTAGAACATTAACACCAACACTTTCATCAGGAGTCAATCCACTGCTTTCCCAATCAATATCAGCAATGTTCCGTTCCCTGGGTGAACAAAGAACAACATTTCTGTATAAATGGTGTACAATCTCAGTTCCTGTAATAGTTCCAAAAACTACATTTATACGAGTACTAGAATGCTAATTAAGTGTTTAAATGCCAGCGAAGGAACATTTTAATTCTTACAACTCCTGTAATATTTATATTAAAAAATAAATAAAACATGGCTGTAAATTTGCATGAACAATTACACCTCTTCATCTCGGGGATCATCAACTGGATAATGAATTTGACCCAATTCCCAGAGCTGGTTTGGAGACGTGTTGTGTTCTGTTCGTAAAGGGTGATTATCTCACCCATCTCAGAAAAGATTGAGACCATCTTGTAGCCTTGGAAGGAATGTGTAGTGCAAAAGAAGAGGTGCGTTTGGTCTGCAATATGAAGGTAGTTGGATTCCTCAAGATGTTGTAGTACATCATGGTACACACTGGTCACTGCAGTCCACACATCTCTCCGCAGTCTTTTGATTCTACAACATAAAGCATCACAAGATAATTCTGAAGCAATTAGTTGGTTCAAACAAGCATTTGGAGAATAAAGCACAAGACTACATAGTAGATATGTCTGCTACACAATACTTTCTTTACATACCTTTGATTGTGGACACTTTTTCCTGAAATGAAACTGCTTCTCCCTGTGCCACGAACTGTGAACATTAAACGTGCAATGTCCACGTTCTCCTCTGACCCTGTACTGACCATAAAGTTGGTCAAGACAATGTTTTAATACTTAACATAATGCTCATTTATAAAGCATAATACAATGGTTCTGGTGAAGAACATTAAAAATTATGTGGAGAAAAAAATAATGTTCTCATATTATGAAATATTACAATTTAAAATAATGTTGGTTTTTTTAATATACTTTAAAATATAATTTATTTCTGTGATGCGCAGCTGAATTTTCTCCAGTCTTCAGTGTCACATGATCCTTCAGAAATCATTCTAATATACTGATTTGATGCTCTTAATATCAGTGTTGGAAATGGTTGTGCTGCTTAATATTTTCTTGGAATCTCTGATCATTTTTTCTGGATTCATGAAGGAATGAAAAAGATTTGGAATGACATGAGGGTGAGTAAATTATGACAATTTTCATTTATGGCTGAAGTATCCCTTTAAAGGAACACAATCCCTTTGAGAACAAAAATTATGATAATTTTTTGATGTAATCCATGAGCTCTCAGACCTTCCATAGACACAGAAATGTAGTAAGGACATTATTAAAATGTTCAATTCATTAATATGTTATGTGTAACAACAACATTTAAACTTACCTTATCAATGGACTATATGGACTATATATCAAATTCATTATCCAGTTGATGATCCCCTGACACTTGGTAGATCATTGTTGTAATTTATTATAAATATGCACATTTATTCACACACAACAAAATAATAAAACATTAAAGACTTATAAATTTTTTGTGCTGTTTGCTTAAACTTCATTCACAAACGATTTTTAACAGTTAAGCTTAACATACCCTTAAAAATGAACTATGGTTTTAAAAGTTAAAAAGCAAAACACAAAAACTACACACTTAAACTATGATAACCACAAATTAACCATGTCATAAAATATATTTAACACGACTGACTTTGTATTTTAACATGAATTAATCAAAACATTGTAAGTTATCAATTATAACCGATTCACTGTACAGAAAGAGAGCAAAGAATCAATCATCAAAGTCAAGAACATTATCATTGACTTCAGTCTCAAAAACTCTAATTATAATCACTGAAGCAGTTGTGAAATGAATCTCTTACATTGTATGCACAGCTGTACATTGTTGTTTATGAAGAGAGAATTCACCACAGAACAGCAAGCGTGCGTTCTGCCTCATATTAGCTTTCTTTTTCTTTTGGGAAATTGCATTCAAAATCCACTTGGCTCAGAAATCTGAGGTCTCTGGTTGAAATCGTGTTCCGGGAGGAGCAGTGTTTCGGCGGGTCCCTCTGGTCTAGTTCCCCGAGTACGTGTCCAGTAGAGCCGTGCGTTAATCCGTCCCTGGAGTTTTGATGCTCACACCTTGTCCAGACTGAAGACAGTAGAAGCTGTTGATTATAAAACAAACACCAGAGACCGCTTAGACTAATGTGTCACATGCTGGGAATGCTAACATTATATCTAAATATAAACCATAAATGCTTAAAAATCACTTACCTCTGTGTGATTCATGATCAGAAGTTTGTTGTTTGAAAATACGTCTATAAAACTTTGCCATTATTCATTTCTTTTGAAACAGAAATCCAGAAATATATTCAAGCTATTTCATCCTCAAAGAACTCCAAAGCTCTTCAGACGATAAACCTGTGCCTACGTTTTCATTTATTTTGGTGAATTTTCTGTATTTCATTTCTAATTGATATTGTGCTTTGATTCTCATTTTATTTGAATAGGTACTTTTACATTTGCTATGTATTTATATGTTTTCATACCGTGCCAATAAAAATGAAAATAAAAATAATAAAAAAAGTAAAATATTTCTGCACACATTTCTCATGATGATATCAAGTGGAAGTCCCTCTTCTCGAGATGACACATATTTAAAAAAAAATAAACACATACATACAAAGGTTACACACTCAAATGTTAGACCTGATTAAAATATAAGAAAATGTACAAGTGATAAGTTGTCTATTTCTGAATTTCAGAATACACAGTTATGATGATCTATATTAAATCTGGACAGCTCAGGATATAAGCCCATCACTGAAAATATCGAATTGATTTTCTTGGTTTTCAGTGCTGTATAAACACATCAACACTGCTACACACATTACACTTCCATGCATTCATTTAACTTTACATCACTGATCCCTGACTCTTACATTCTGTGTTCTTCTTTTTTTTTTTTTTTGTTATAGTTTGATTTTGTTTTCTTTTCTTGTGTCTTCAGTCTCTGTGATCCGTGTGTCTCTGTGTCTTCAGTCTCTGTGATCTGTGTGTCTCTGTGTCTTCAGTCTCTGTTGATTGTGTGACTGTGACGTCGCTGTAGCGGCTCTTATTCACCATCAGCTGATCCCGAGGAAACTGAACTGACGTCTAAATACTGAGAGTCCTACAATAAAAGCACACAGACAGTCAGATATGAGTATGAGACATTACTGCTGTCACACCACATCAGCAGATCCAGCTCAGAAACACACAGTATACTCATATTACAGTCAGAGATATGAATCAGAGTATGTGAGCGGAGCACGGAGTGGAGCGGTGTGATTTTGACTGGAGCGAGGAGCGGATCTTTTAAAAGTCGGAGCATCGTGGTTTTTCACCATGGACATGAGCGGGAAATGGAAGCGTAAGCGTAAGTTCTACTAGGAAGACTAAATGTCACGTCACATTACAATTAAGGTCTAGCCAATCGGCTTTCAACACGATGGATATAAAAAGCGCACTACTCACATCCTATTTTGTGTTTGCAGATACCGCCGCTGTCATTTTTGCGCAAACTGTCGTTTAGGCTATTGCCTGATTTTCACTGGGTTACTTGCAGTTAAGTTCGTCTCCTGCAAGCTATTGCTAGTTTGACATTCCTCTCAAGATGCACATTAGATAGTTGGCTTTGCTCTGGTGTCGTGAAAGTTTTTGGTCGTTAGTAGCGTTGGATGATACACAGGCTTCGGAGTTTCCTCGGCAGAGGAAGTGAAAAAACATTGGCGGAGTTCCGAGGGCTTTCCAGTGTTGCCAGGTTTTTTCAAAACCGCCAATTGCTACTCAAAACTATCCCAATCGCGTTTCGAGAAGGGAAAACGCGTTTCCCTGACGAAAAAAAACAAAAAACAAAAAACAAATTCACATTCCAGGCGCTAAATAGCACATTATTGGGGTCGCTTCAACTCATGGACATTTAAAGCAACCCGCAGCAACAGTGTTACAATATCCCAATTCCGTGTCGGCGCGGCGCTGCTTGTGTCTCTATCAACAAAATATTTCATCTGTACGCTCACGTGAACCTGCACGCATGAAATCTCTCTGGGCCTGCTGACGGTCTCTTTCGGCATCTCGCTTTCATCAGCCTACATCTTATAAGTATCATTTTTGTTTTATGCGCTTGGGCATACATTTTATTCTCTGCAAGGTTATTTGCTCAAACGTTTAAGAAAAAGCGTTTGGTGTTGCGTGATGGTTTATCTAGCAAACTTGCGCTGCATGATCAAGATGTTAATCAAACTAATACATTCAATGTTCGGAACAACTCTTTCTTAAGGCATTTTTAAGACTTGTTATTAAAGGCTTACAATCTTTTTAGCCTACTCATAAAGATCGTTGCTCGCATTATTCCTTCTGAAAAAGGGGCTATGTTTTCCACACCTTTAAGTTTTTTTTGTCTTAATCATATGCTTTTGTCTTTGTTTTATTCAGTCATTGTTTCATCTGCATCTATCTACAATAATTCTGAATGCCTCGTAAAGGAATGGGGGTCACTCGTCGGGTTCCCATGGTTATATGGACTCATCAAGCTTCGTGGGAATTCCATGGCTGTAGATGCAGAGAACTTTGGCTCTCCCCTCATCTTTACACAGGTCACTCTCTGGACTGGCGCTATTATGAAGCAGGCTCTATCAAGCTGATGTATATGGTCATCTTTCAATTGAGTTCTAGGTAAGAGTCGGCTCATCTTTAAAGTCCACGTGAACTGGAGGTCGCTGCTGACTTTATTTCAGTGTGGTGACGTATTTCCAGCTGAAACTTAATATTGAATAGAGGGCATGGTTTTTTGTTTGCACTACTAGTCTCTCTTTCACTTATCGCAAACTAATGGCTGGAGGGGTGTGTTTAAGGATTCTGCCCATGCTGTCAAACTGACGTCATTAGAAAAGGAATGCCATTCCACAGCGGAAGTAAATGTTCAGATTTTGATTACAAAGAAGATTATTTCTTTCAGCGGATTAACTTGCACAGATCATTTACATCAATACTAGCCATGTGTGCTAGTAAAGTCAATTTTGATTTCACGCAGGCTTTAAGTTATAATCGAGGCTTGTTTGGTCTTACCCGGCTGTTGCTGCCTTCACCTTACACAGACTGCTGAGGCACTTTGCATAACTCTGCTATGATGGTCCATTACAGATATGAAGTTTGGCCTATTGTGGCCTTCACATGTCACAACGACTTTGCTTAAATTGAGTATCTCTTTTATGGTCATGCTAATCTGGCTCATTTTCTATTTTTTTTGGGGGGGGGGATAGGTTGCTCTGCAGTTTCTGGCAGTTAGATGGAGTTTTTTATCAAGAGTGCGCAGGAGTCTAGCCTAAAGAATTGTATCTGTGTATATGCTCTTATGTCTGCTAGAACCCTAATTCTACCTCTTATCAATTAACCTAATCACCTTCTCAGTGAGGTGGTTTAGAATTCCTGTAATTTGCCTTCAGGCTGCTATGTTCATGATCCTCCTCATTGGATGTCCGTCAAGATCAGACTTTATTCACGTAATGCTCAAGGTACAGTATAATACTCTTAGCAAAACTACTGGCGGTGACTACTTCTCACATGCTCCCCATGTCCAGTTTATCATGGTTTTTCACACACAATGGTCTATCGTTGTCATCTACACAAGGCTTTCACATCACATAGCTTAAAGAAAAGTACATTGCCCATCAACGTAATGTAATGCGTGTATAAGGTAAATTAAGCAAATACTGGTGGTGGTGGTGGTGTTACACCTATTCATTACATTTACTCTTCCACAGCCTCTCGCAGGCTTCCGTCATGGCCTTAGCAGCTATACTCTCTACGGCCTCTTGTAGCGTTCTTTCAACGGCCTATCGGGGCCTTTGTCTCTGCGGCTGGTTCAGCTCAATGTAGTCACGTTTAGAAGCTGCGGTCTGTCACCGCTTCTATACACTGGTCACTAATGCTGTTGAACTCGGAGTACAAACATCAGATATGAAGCTACTGGGAAGATGGTCATCCTCCGCATTGGAATTCCACATTAGACCTGAAATACTAAACATCTTAAGGTATATCAAGCTGTCCTCAAGGTAATCTATATGCAAATAATGGTGGTGGTACAATTCCTCTTCATATTACTCCCAACAACCTCTGATTACTGTGGCTTAACTTGTTCTTTCTTTTTTGTGGCCCGTCTTTCGTGGCCTTCCCTTCTGTTACCCATCTAGTGGTGTTCCCACCGTGGTCTAATTACATGGCCTTCCTCTCTGTGCATATAGCATTTCACTTCATTCTACGGCCTCTTGGCTTTCTCACTATGGTCAATTTGGACATCCTCCTCTGCGGGCTAGCTAGGCTTTTCTCTGCGGCCTTCGTGGCTTTCTTTTTGGGCCTGCCTCACTGTCCGGCCTATCGCGGCCTGCCTCTCTGCCTCACTGTCCGGCCTATCGCGGCCTGCCTCTCTGCCTCACTGTCCGCCTATCGCGGCCTGCCTATCTGCCTCACTGTCCGGCCTATCGTGGCCTGCCTCTCTGCCTCACTGTCGGGCCTATCGTGGCCTGCCTCTCTGCCTCACTGTCGGGCCTATCGTGGCCTGCCTCTCTGCCTCACTGTCCAGCCTATCGGGGCCTGCCTCACTGTCTGGCCTATCGTGGCCTGCCTCTCTCTCTCACTGTCCGGCCTATCGTGGCCTCTCTCAAAGGCTCTGTGGTCTATCTTCATTGCCATATAAGCTAATACTTTAGCTATAATCTGATGTTGTATTTTTATGTCTGGCTAATTATCTCAATTTATCTCTTTCGTTCATGTTCCAGGATCCTCTAAGACATACTTCATCTGGTGCGTATTACATTATTCTTCTTTCTTTTGGGGTAGGCTCCGCCCTGCCTTCGTCTTCGGCAGGATTAGCTGGTATCTACAAACTTCAGATCCACGCTACGGATGGGGCCTACGCCAAAATAATCAAATTTTGTGTTGTTGTAAATAAATACTTCAGTCTTATCTCTACCTCCCTGAGTCTTTCTGGTAGAAATGGAAGCGTAAGTTCTACTAGAAAGACTAAATGTCACGTCACATTACAATTAAGGTCTAGCCAATCGGCTTTCAACACGATGGATATAAAAGGCGCACTACTCACAACCTATTTTGTGTTTGCAGATACCGCCGCTGTCATTTCCCTCCATCCTCCTCCTCCCCCCACCACCACCAGGTTGGCCCTGTCCATGCGGGGGGTAGGCTCCGCCCTGCCTTCGTCTTCGGCAGGATTAGCTGGTATCTACAAACTTCAGATCCACGCTACGGATGGGGCCTACGCCAAATATAATGATATTTTTTGTGTTGTTGTAAATAAATACTTCAGTCTTATCTCTACCTCCCTGAGTCTTTCTGGTAGAAGTTATAGTTCTCAAGGATGTTTTGATTTCTTCTAAATACAGAATATTTTCAGCTGAAAGCATGATTTAAACACGTAGGCTACTACAACACTTAATTATTCACACGCAATCACTTTCTTAATAATGCGTTCAAACAAATGTAATCTTACAGAGCTACTTCATCTGTATCTGATTTTGAATGAGCAGAAATCTGTAGAAGAAATGCATCGATCCGAAGGTAAAATAACTGACGAAAACGTTTCATCACAAACAAAATTTGCACCGCAAAAAGCAGCAATTATACCTTAATACTGACATATGTTATTTGTCATGTGGTAGGAAAAAAGTTTGCAAACTAGTGTTCCAATAAACCACTTTGAAACTCTTCTTGTGTTTATTTATTTATTTTTTAATATAAGTTATGAACAGAAGTTGAACTGTGGAATTTCAAACATACTGAGGTGTTATTGATATAATTGATATAATCTGATATCAGTGAGCGCGGAGCGGAGTGATAATTACATGCTCGGAGCGCGGAGGAGATGATTGCATTGACGCTCCACTCCGCTCACATACTCTGATCTGAATGAACAACTGATCATAGATTAATAAACAGTGAATAATCAACAACTCTCTCTTTATCATTTACACACTGAGACACTGGAAGAGATGAAAATATTCATATATTCATAGATCATCACAGAATTAAACAATTTAAAGTACAGAACACTAAAGTGGAGGTGAATTATCTTATATTCTCCAAATATGTGCTGTTACTAAACTTTGGCCATTTTTAAAAGATTTAAATAATAATATACTCACAGTAGTAGAATAATCTCTCCAGTTTATAACGTGGATCATCTTTCAGATCAGAGAGTAACTTCACTTCTGATTTTTGTAGATTATTCCAAGACAGATTCAGTTCTCTCAGGTTGTGAGGGGTTTGATCTCAGAGCTGAAACCAGAGCACAACAACCTTCATCCCTGTGACGCCACAATAACTAACTCAACCTGTAGAGAACAATGACACAGTGTTAATTGTAGTTGAAGTGTGTGTAGTTGTTATTGACTCTGGTCTCAGAGCAGGAGAGGAGATATAATGACAAGCATTGCCACAAACCTGCTGCTGATAGAATGAGATTTCTGCATGTTGATGCTCAATGCTGCTGTTTGAAACTGTCATGTGCTTCAGGACTGAACAGACACACAGAGCTGAATGTTGAGATATTGTTTCATTTCGTGATATAAGGACAGATCTGTCTGGAGAAGAAACAGTCATTTGCTCCTCTATTAGAACTTACAGTTTACCTAAAAACGTAAGATTAAAATCATAAAAAATCCCACAGCCTTACATTGACGAAATGTTCAGATGAGCCAAGACTATTCAAACTCTGTCAAAATTCAAATGTAAACAACTGAAGGCCTTTAGACTCCATTTAGCTGCCATTCTATGAACTATTTTCTAGACCATTCAAACTCATTTAACCTTCAATTTCGATCTAATATTTCTAATCTATCAATCATCTATACTTGGGCAGTCGTGGTTCTAATGGGTGTAGAGAGTCTTGATTGTACACCAGTAAGTAGAGTAATGGATTGATCGCTGAAGTGAATGAGATCTTCCTCAACATTAGATGCTGTTTTAATTTACAGCGAACTGCAAAAAGCAAAATACTCCAAAAGTGCAAAAGCAGCACTACGCAAGTGGCTTGAATCCATTCAGATGTGACACAGAATTGTGTTCCTACAGTCGTGTGATATGAGAACCTAAAGCTTTTTACTGAAGACAAACACATGAGACTATCAGAGAGATGATCTTACCACAGTTTCTCCAGTTTACAGCGAGGATCCTCCAGTACAACACAGAGACTCTCACCGGCTGAATCTGTCTTATTTTATTCAGAGACAGATCCCGTTCTCCTCAGGTGTGAGGGGTTTGATCTCAGAGTGAAGTCAGAGCAGAAACAACACTTCATCTGTGACGCCACAAATACTCAACCTGTAGAGAACAACTGACCACACTCTTCACTCTCTCAGATCAGATCCAGTTTAGCTGTGAATACATTAGTAAAAGAGAAAGAACAATCAATGTGTTGATGAATCATTGGACTGAGATTTAAAATGTCAAAAAACAAAAAAAAACATGAGCATAACCTCATTTAAAGCCTCATTCAAAAATAAATAAATAAATAAATAAAAGTTCTTTATTTACACTGTCAGGATTTTTAACCAAATACAGGCGTGTGATCAGGCTAGAGACAAAAAAGAAGGAAAATCTGACCACGCCCACAAAGTCATGCCCCCAGCACTCATTATTAAAATATATATTTTAGCACATTAAAAGATATATCTTATATTGTAAAAATACCTACTGTCCTGTAAAAAATAAAAGCAGCCATTTAATAATGACAACAATATAATAATATATTATCTAAAGGCTACTATAATATATTATAGTGTAGTATATAGAATTATTGTTATTATTATTAAAGTACTTGCCAAAAGTTTGGAAACATTCCAAACATTAAGTAATGATTTTGAAATAACTATTTTTGCCCCATCAAGGCTGAATTTATTTGATCAAATAAAGTAAAAAAAAAAAAAGAAAGAAAATATTGTGAAATATATTACAAATACAAAAAAAGTTTAAAATTTTAATATAATATAAAAATGTAATGTTATTCCTGTGATGCAAAGCAGAATTTTCTTCATCATTTACTCCAGTTGTTCAGTGGTCACATGGTCTTTTAGAAAAACCATTACAAGTGTATTGACTCTCAAGAAAACAATTTCTGATTATTATCAATGTGGAAAACAATTTTGCTGCTTTCTAGGAGTAAATCATTATTTGACTCAGTACGATCGTATTTACAAGTGGGATGTTTTGAATTTTTGAAATTTTCCTACCTTGCCCTCAGTTAATGGTATGTCCCATTTCAATTTACATCATTTGTGTATGCGCTTTTGTTATTACCTAATTTAGATTTTATTTTTGTCAATATTATAGTCAGTTTCAGTTTTTGGCGTTGATTGGATTTTCTCTTTTAGAGTAGCTCCATTAATTTTTAGTGCTTTTGTACCTTTATTGTGTTGTATTGTGAAGCACAACATTTCTAAATGTGGTTAGTTTACTTTTATCAATCTACTAGTTAATATGTGTTAGTTCAATTGAGTAATGCATTTAAACGCTGCTATTCTCAATAATTAAAAAAACTAAAATTCTTTTTTGTCACTTTCACAAATAACCTAGCCTGTGGTCTATGAGTGTCATAACCTTCATACAAGCTAAACAATACTCATGACTTAAAACAGATTTTATCTTCAAGATTTCAGTTTCGTTTTTTGTTTTTTTTTTTTTTTTTTCATCTCTAAGTGTCGTTGTTTCGGTGTGGGGGGGTGGACGGGGGGGGAGAGCGGGTCCCTCTTGAGACTAGCGCGGCAATCACGAGTGGCCACTGAGCAAAGTCACGATGTGGCGAGTCCCAGTGGATCAACACTGCGAAAGAAACTCACACCCCTCTGCTACACTAACGAAATGATTGCTGCAAAAAAAAAAAACATAAGCAACTAAAGAAGAGCGAATCTCCTGTTGGGTGTTCCTACAAAGACCACCGGACAATCGGCTTTGGCATGCCAAGCGGTCCTCTTTTTAGGCTAAAAAATCATACTACACGATCAGTTCTTAGAAATCATTGGCACAAAGAACAATATCGCTGCAGTTTCACTCAGTTAATGCCATTTAGAATGTGATGCTGACTATTTTTATTTTAGGGGGGGGAAAATACTATGAAATTCCATGTATTATTATATGAACTATTTACCAAAGATCATCGGAAATATAATGAATTTTATAATGTATATATGACAATAATATCATTACCATGGAATATAGAAACAAACACATTTAAACTGAAACTATCATATGAATAAAAAACATTTTGAATACGTGGCTTCTGAATAAGATAATTTTAAAACGTGGATTTCAGAATTCACACACCAGCGGCTCATATTTTGTGTGAAATGATGATGCCACCCCCCACTTTATTTTCAATGTCAGTTTTTTATTTTGTTATTTGTTAATGTTTTGCGGGCTGATGTTTCTGACATTAGAGTGCAGGTCCTACTAACTGATAATTACATGCTCGAGCGGCTGAGAAACTAGCGACCTATCCTGGTGAAGGACAGTACTAACATCATAAACTGAAAGCAGTCTTTAGTGGACTAACATTTAAAATATTGTAACAGCTCTCTCTTTCTCGAGTCTTACAAACTGATCCAGAGGCCGTACTTAAAAGATTCATCGCGGGTGTAGATCATCACAGAATTCAGTTGTTTTATAGTACAGAAGATAGATGCATTAGTGGCCCCCTTTTGTAGGCTGTGACAGATGTCACTTTATCTGACACTTTGGCCATTGTAAATGAATTCAGCAGCGACGGCCGTTGGTATGGACTTATCCAGAACTCAGATGGCGTGGATCACCCTGCAGATCAGAGAGCGTAACTTCACTACAGATTATGCGGGTAATTAAAGCCAGATTCCGTTGGATTTCAGGAGTGTCGGACAAATCTCGGAAATACGTCCCCTGCAAAACAGTCTTGTCTATGTTTAATCACACATTCATTACACAGCTGAGCTTATAGTGCTATTTAATCTGTATTAATATTGTAGTGGGTAGTGGTGTGTAGTTGTGTGTGTTGTGTGTTGTCTCACAGCTCCAGAGGAGATATAATGACAAGCATTGAGATCAGCTACTGCTGATAGAGATTATATTCATCTTCATGTAAATTGTGGAAGATAGTACTTACACCTCAAATGTGCTGCAGTGCTTTACAGACAAACAGTAGGCTGAATGTAACATATTCGTATATGATTGTATTGATTATAAACAGATGACGTCTGTCTAGTGTACCTGGACTTGTGTCTATTCCTAAAGGCCCCTAACACCGCTCCTAATTCACACTGAAGCTGATGATCCAGTAAAGCTTCTGAAAGGCCTGCAGGAGAGCCTCACGCTTCTGAGTTGTGAACAATAGGCTGCATGTGTTTGATTCTCCAGAAAATATGATCACGGAGGAAACCACATATCATTCAATTATATAAATGTAGACATTTAGCTTCCATTGTTTTTAACTATTTCTTATATTTTCCTTTAATATAAAAACCTCTTGGCTGCATTAAATCTAATATAAATGAGAAGAAATGCAGTTTGTACTGGGTCGGTCGTGGTCAAAAGCTCACTGTTCTTACTCTATCACTTATCTGACTGGTTGCTTTAAGTAATTTTGTCTGCGAACAGTCAAGCCTTTGCTACAAAGACGGAGCTATTAGCACTTAGTGTACAGAATCCATTTTCAAGGTGTGCTAATGCAGAAAAGCTTAACATGGAACACAGAAGACTCCAACCTGAACAAGAAACAAAGGACACACAATGTTTTAACTTTCTGTTCTCTGTATCTTGATAAGCTATTTGTAGTTTCTGGATTTCTGGGTGATTTGTTTTTTCCCAAACTTCACAAATATTTTGACACATGAGTCTATCATATAGATGGTCTTACCACAGTTTCTCAGTTTACAGTGAGGGATCCTCCAGTACAGGCACAGAGAGACGCTTCCACTCCGAGTCTCACCTAGATATTATCAGACAGATCCAGTTCTATCAGGTGTGAGGGGTTTGATCTCCAGAGCCTGAAGTCAGAGCAGAACAACCTTCATCTGTGCGCATACAATCATTCAACCTGTAGAGAACAATGACACACTCTTCACTCTCTCCAGATCAGATCAGTTTTAGCTGTGAATCCATTAGTAAAGAAGAAAGTACAAATCAATGTGTGATGAATCATTGGACGGAGATTTAAAATGTCCAAAAGAACAAAAAAAAAACATGATCATAAAATCATTTAAAAGCCTCATTCAAAATAAAGAAATAAATAAATAAAAATCTTTTATTACACTGTCAGGATTTTTTTAACCAAATTACAGAGCGTGTGATCAGCTAGAGACAAAAAAAGAAGAGGAAAATCTGAGCCACGACCAACAAGCCCGCCCCCAGCACTCATTATTAAAATATATGTTTTAGCACATTAAAAGATATATCTATATATATTGTAAAAGAAATACATACTGTACTGTAAAAAATAAAAGCAGCATTTAATAATCATGCAACAAAATAATAATATATTATAATAAAGTACTATAATATATTCTAGTGTAGTATACCGAATTATTGTTATTATTATTATTAAAGTACCTTCCAAAAGTTTGGAAACTTATTAAAATTATTAATGATTTTGAAATAAACTATCTTCTGATCAATCAATGCTGACTTATTGCATCAAATAAAGTAAAAAAAAAGAAAAGGAAAAAGAAGATTGTGAAATATTATTACAATACAAAAAGTTTTCAATTTTATATAAAATGTATGGTATCCGGATGCAAAGCGGAATTTTCTTAATCATTATTCCAGTTTTCAGTGTCAACATGATATTTTAGAAATAATTACAATGTATTTGACTATCAAAGAAACAGTCTGATATTATCAATGTTGAAAAGAGAATTTGCGGCTTAATATTTTTGTGGAAATGATGACACTTTATTTTTTCAGGATTTTTTGTAAATATAAAGTTTACATGAACAGCATTATTTGCATTTATCAATATATTTAATTAAATGGTTAATGAATTTAGAACTAGAAATTCATTTTAAGTGTCGTCACGTGCCTTTTTGTCACTTCAGGCATGATGAAATAAAATTATTAAGTCTCTCTTTTTCTAAAATCTTATCAAATGTTTGAGTGGTATCATAGTTTCCACAAAAAAATATTAAGCAGCCAAAACTGTTTTAACATGATATAATCACAATGTCTTGAGCAAGGAAAAGCAGATGATTTCTGAAGATTATGTGAACTGAAACTTCTTGTAAAAACAACAGATTTATAAAGTTGCTAATGACGAATGTTGCGTTCCCAAACGCAAATGAAAGCGTCTCAACCTAAGCGCAGCACTAACAGTGAATCGAAAACTAAAAAACAGTACTGAAACAGCAGGACAGTAGCCAGGGACGGACTGGGAGTGAAAAACAGCCCGGATGTTCTTCCCCACATAGGCCACCAAATACAAACAGTCCACTACTACTCACAATATTAACAGCAATTCTGTCGTATTTATGGTAAATAACATACAAAACCCACCGGTGACCCTGCTGACAAAACAATAGAAACCTCACAGAAATTCTAATGATTCCACTACAAAACCTACAAACATCAACTTTTAACCATTAAAACCATTAAATAATGGTATCATGTAGTGTGTGTTTGTGACATATTACATTAGGAGTTAATGGTTTTTTAACAAAAGTCACCAACAGAAGGCGACCAATTACCAGTAGGAAGACCAACAGACCATCACAGTTTCCATTAAATCAAAAGTCACCCTTTATTTATACAGCGCTTTTAACAATACAGATTGTGTCAAAAGCAACTTCTACAGCATTAATTAGGAAAATAGTGTGCAATAAGCCGAAGGGGAACAGTAAACACTCATTTTTCAATTAAAGTCCCGGTCATCATTGAGATTCAGTGATGAAATAAAAATCATCCAGCTCAGTTCAAGTTTAAATAGTATCACTGTACCCAATCAAGTCTAACGATATCACTGGGAAAATAAAACCAATACAGTTTCATTATAACCAGTAAAAACCATTACAAATTATGTGATGGTTTCTATTTTTATTTAAACACTTTCAGTAAAGGGAGTTGAAATAAATGTATTATTAATATGAATAAAATATTTGAAATCTATAAGAAAAAAGAGCAGAATGCAAAAATGCTATAATAACGACAATAATAGACATAAACCACAGAATCTAGAAACAACAGAATTCTTCAATTTGAGTATTCACATGTCTCTTCGCTCGCTCTCTCTCGCTCTCTCTCTCTCTCTCTCTCTCTCTCTCTCCCTTGTGGTGGGTGTGTGGGTGTGTGGTGATGTCATGTTAATCAGACTCATCATCTTATAGGAGATGTATTTACTCTATTCTAACTCATATCTCTCAAATACGTAACCCAATCAGTGTAGAGCTAGCGAAAATCGTGCTTGGTCGCTTGTATCGTGACTGAATGGGAATAAATGATCAGACAATGGTTGACTAGTATAAATAGCAGTGAATGTTTGGGCTAAAGGGTGTCTGGGATATTAATATATAGTGCTCATAGGCTACATGCTCTATACTTGGGGATGAATAACTGATAGTGGCCGAGGGGCCAGCATCTGTTCTCCTTTATACCAAGGGCCAGATTACATTTACATTTATATTTAATCATTTAGCAGGCGGCTTTATCCAAAGCGACTTACAAATGAGA
This sequence comes from Cyprinus carpio, assembly GCF_018340385.1. NCBI lineage: Eukaryota > Metazoa > Chordata > Actinopteri > Cypriniformes > Cyprinidae > Cyprinus > Cyprinus carpio. The sequence goes on from NC_056599.1 coordinate 42,788,560, forward strand.
ACAGTAGAAACAATCAGATCAAGCAGAGAACAATAGCGGTATACAAGGGCTGACAGAAGTCTCAGTTAGTCTAGTACAGAACACGTAGCCAGGGTTTTTTGCTTTTATTTTTATATGAATATGATAGACAAAGAAAAAGAAAAAGGTAAAAGTACTAGTATTAGTTGGTTAAGTGCAGAGGCGGAAAAAAGATGAGTATTTAGATTTGTTTGAAAAATGAGTAAAGACTCAGCTGTTGATTGAGATAGGAGGTCATTCCACCAGCTGGGAGCAGTCAGGAAAAAAGTCAGTGAGAGTGATTTTGAACCTGTGAATATTACTAGTAATATTCACACCTTTCCTATGCATCTTCTTACTCAATTTCCTTTTTATTGGGAAGTAAATTAAAGTATAATTAATGTAATTGTTTTTTTGAGGGCGCATTAACTACTATAAAACTTGTTACGGTTAAGCTAATTCCAGAAGAGAAACTTTGTTGTCCAGTTGAAGTAGCAATATAACACTAACAAATATTTTATCTCAATTTCATTGTCTGTAAAAATTTTGCAACAAAACAAATGTGAGAGATCTATTTTTTTGACCTGGGGAACATTCTCATAAGTAACATAAGAGGACAGTTAAGGAGGATTATTAAAAATAAATAAATAAATGGAGTCTTTCAAATAATTTTATAAAAATAACCCGGAACGCTGCAGGATTTTAAAAATAAAATTTACGGAAATTTAAAAACTTCTTTTAAGACACTGCACTTCACATTTTAACCTTTAAGCTAATTTTTAAGAAAAGGGAAGGAGTCAAAAGTATCAATTAAAAGTACCCCATAGGGCTCGATTGCACAAGATAGCGTCGGTGAGCTTTGGTGGCCAGCGGTGTGTGCATACTTCCGGTCTTCTTGGCCTTCCGCATTTACTGTAAGAAACTTACATCGACCTTGGCTAGATGTATATAATTAATGTTTTCAAATTTAACAGCAGATAGTGGTATATCAAGACATGACATTTTGTGTACCTCTGTGTGCAAATTTAGTGGCACCAGATGACAAGCGCGGAGTCTGCTTTCATGCTTCTTGTTAAGTCATGTGCGTTTACAGCGTCAGCCCAGTAATCAGTTCACACACACTCTTTAGTAAATGAAGCCGTGGGTGTATTTTAATTTAAATACTAGTTTTATGGTAAAAGTCCTAAAAGTGATTTTATGTTGTATGTATAGCAAAAATAAGCACTTTTCTATCATTGCCATTAAATTAATCGTATATACCTATGTCTTCGAAGTCTAAAAAATGTCACAGATTCAAAAAACCACTTAACCAGATCATTTTAAACCTTACTAGCGCGTTGAGAGATGTCCCAAAGGCCGCATGTTCCGTAACCTTGCAATTTCAGCACATGCACGGTGACGATGCGTCTTACCTCTTTCCTTCTGTCCTTGGGGCCACTTTTGTAAATCAGCTGTATCATCCATAAATTATTTTGGTAGTAAACGTTTTTTTTTTAGTAATATATTTTACAATTTCTAACATTTGTGAAATGTTTTTTGTGCTTCGACTTCAATAGTTTTTTGATAGTTTAAAACTGATTTTCTTGCTAGCTTAATTAACACAGAATTATGCCTGTAGCCTTGTGTCATAGTTAATGGTGGTTATAAGTGTTCATTAAAATTACCGAAATATTAGAATTCTAGTGTCGTTGTTATTTTAGTTTAGTCTAGTTGTTTTGTAATTTAGCTGTTAAACAATGCGCTTTTAATTTTTTTTTTATTGATATTTAACATTAGTCACGAATATAACACATGGCATAGCCATGTTCTTTTTTAGGTTTTTTTTTTAGCTCCAGTAGGCTACAGTTTTTCAACTAGTATTCGTGCTTGTTTTGTTTTTTAAGCGCCAGTAGAGTATTGAATTAGTGCTGCTGTCCTGTTTTTAAGGTGCGGGCATACACTGCACCCATCATGCGATTAGGTCCAGTCATTGGCTCAAATATAATTGCTATAGATTTGGAAGGGATTCTGTAGCATTTACATTTCCAATGTCTTTTTTTTTCTGTTACGGGCTACTGAATGGGGGAGTTGCAAACAGTGTCCGGAAAGTGAATCTACAAGGGAACCATTACTAAAACAGCTATAAAGTAACTCCTTTCGGTTCCGCATCTGTCATGGTCAGGGACACTCGCGATCCATCCCATTGGAGGCACATTCTATGAAGGCTCAGTGCGTTGCCACTACTTTTTCCAGACACCTTGGAATGCACTTAAAACTTGCAGAATTATGCCGTGTGAAATAATCTCAACTGGGCAAGTATAAAAAGATGATTTGATTTTTCTATTTGTAAAGAAACTTAACCAGTCATGGTACAGAGAGCACTATCGAGCTTATGATTTACACGGTTCCCACAAAGAGAGCTTGCAGCTGTTGGTTTGAAGTGCGAGCTTGCTGCACCAGTGTCCTTGGGCTGACTACACATGTGGAGTCCCTACGTAAGGGTGACTTACAAAGATTTGTACAGGTTGACAGGTAAACATTTTTCAATTTTCATTTGCACTCGAAAAGTGCACAAATCAATTAATTAAAAGGGCATTAGCTAGCATAAAGTGTAAGAGATTTAGTGTCAGCTGATGATATTGGCATTTTCCTCAAATAAATTGTTCAAAATCAGTGTGGTTTGCGTTTGCCCACAGAAGTCCAGTGTTGAATACGAACTGTTACAATGCATCCACTAAAGGCGTTGTGGGCTTTCATACTAAATGAAAAAGCTTCCGGCCCCCTTATTAAAGGAGTATCTGGGTAACGTTGCGCATTCTTTGTCAATCAGAAACAAATTGATACAGAATAATATGTATTTTATATATTTTAATTTCACAAACCTGTGAATTGAAATGTGTTGTAAGGCTCAGAGACGTGCATGTTAAGGCTATATTGATTTTTGCCAACTTGTGGCATATTCAATTGGTATTGTTCAAAAAAAAGAATTAATATGATGAATTGATCAACCAAAAACAGAATGGACAACAATATTCTACATTAATGTATAACATTTTTGTTTCAGTAAAGTTAAGCCACAATAATCTGTCTTCAGTTTACACAGAGGCAAAATAATAAGCACATAAGTCTTCTGTGGGAATGACGTATTGCTGTTCGCTAATTGTAAACTTAACACCTCTTTTTTGGGTGTGTTTCCGTAGTGTCATAGATGCATAATTAATAACTGGGGCTCTTTCTTTGTCATTAGGCTACCTGGGATATTGCGGATGATGCAATGGAGGAAATGGAGAGACTGGCTTTGGGTGTCTACATTTTTTCGACAATGATAGTAGCATAATCTTCAGATCCACCTGAGGGGGATGTTGGTGTCGTCAGTGAAGGCTGCAACGTGATGTGAGATCTGAGAGAGGTTGCAAATGCGTATGTTAAAAAGAATCCGGTTTTTGGCTTATTCCTGACTCCAGTGGGGTTCAACTTTGAGCTAGCTCCCAAGGAGCTCGCGATACACTTTTCGAATGTCTTCATGCAAGTGTTTACGGACTTGGATGGGAACAAGCTCATCCACTAAAGTGGCAGGTCCTCAAAACCAAACTGCATGATCGAAATAATTCAACCTTAGACACGCATCAAACAATTGATCTGGGACCTGGCGCTCGCTGGACACTTTAATTGGGTTGACCCGGTGTGTGTTACTCTTTATTCTTTTGACTTGCTTGTAAGGCAAAAGTAAAGCTGTATCATCAATGGTTTGTTCAGGAATTTTTTGTTTTCTTTTTTTTTTGTTTTTTTTTGGAATCATCCTTTGATGGGATTGCAAACACTTGAAGCTAAATTCTTATACTGAGGCCTCAATTGTCAAAAAAAATATTTGTTTGAAAAACATATTTTGTTCTTGGCCGGAGTTTGGGCTCTCAAAATTGGAATGGTAAATATAGTAGGCACTGCATATCAGTTCGATTTATTTTAGTGCTCTATTGTGCCTTTTCGACAGTTTAAAAAAAAAAAAGAAGGATAACTTACTGTTATATCTCATTGGCCCAATGCCAATGATGGTATTTGTGATTACAAATAGTTGATGTAGAGGTCGCACAGCAAATGAAATCTGGCACATTATAGGACATTGCCATTGTACAACAAATCATTTTTTTCACATTTATTTGAAAGTCAGGGTCTACCATCTCTAGTTGTACAAATTCGTTTTATGTTTTCACCTTGGCAGAAACAAGTATAGTTTAAGGAGTTTTACTGAGCGTGGCAAAAAAGTAATAAGAGTTGAAATCTATTTTTATTGTGTGGCAGCTGTGAAGATTTCAAGGTTAGATTAAACATCTTCTAAATAAATTGTCAAAAGGTTCAGATTTTACCCTGTTCTCTTAACAGCTATAAGGATCTCTCGAGGGTCTTTACTCATATCGAAGTTATGCTCTAATGTCCTACAGAAGATCGCATGTAAATGCGCTAGCACGAATCTCCATTGCGCAAGTGGATTTTTACTTTGGCTCAATCCAGCAATGGGTGGATGTTGTGTCATATGTAAACTTAAACATGATGTCTTTTCCCTGAATTGGCACTTCTGCAGTCATGTCTCACCAAGATCTACGTGTACATGCCATACGTTCTTGCATCACTGAGAACTAGAAGCGCCTTTTACTGCTAATGATAGATGAGACTAGGACCCATCTGCAAGGCGATTAAAATTAAGACAATGCCTGATTTACTCAGTCAGCTAGCGCTTCTTTAAGTTACTTTATTTTATTAATAGCCTACTATTGTGAGTTCTAAGTGCTACCTTGTGAAAGGAAACACGATGTCAACTTGGGCCAGGAAACTAGTTATTAAGTGCATTGGTATTTGCTGCCTGGGTGTGCATCTTCAACTGATATGGGCATTGTGTTCTTGAGGCAAATTCCTCAGCGTATTACAACCATGTCTTAGTCTAACAATAAATCACTGATACCTTGCTTCATCTACAAAGTAGGGAGGGGTGGTCTAGATCTCGTAATGCGACAGCTTATTCACACATGCGTTTCCGGTTGTAGGAGTATGTGCCAATGAGGTTCATCATTGGCTGTCAATCACCTTGCTATCTTCGAGAGTGATCCGTCTGGCAGAATTTCCCCCCTCCACCGTCTGATTGCTGTAGCCTGGAAGTGCCCCATGATGCTGTAATGGCGCGGGCATTTAAGCATATGCTCTAGATCACTCCATCTCGGCTAAGTGATACAGGCTGGTCGTAGCATACAGGAAAGTATATGTTATCTACTCTGCCGGTCAGTCTCTTTTTTTTTACTTTTGCATGTCAGTTCACAGTTCCTATCTGTGTTAAAATGGTACGGTTAGCGAACTTTTCGCCAGCGTGGCGCGCGAAAAGGGTAATGACGGTCATATTTTCCCCATCAACAGCTTGACATGTATGCAAGTAAGCATAAATGAGATTAAAAGGCGGTCTCATAATATGAACAACAATAGACATATATGCTGTAGACCATGTACCATCGATTTAAAACCCATAAACAAGTTTTTCCAGTGACGTTAATTTGTGTGATGGTAAACGATAGTCTATAGGCTACGAGTGGGACTCACCTTCATTTCATCATAAGCCTGAAACCTTTACACATAAGCTGATCTTATGCTCGCTAGGTGCTGCTCTATGGACATCCGCATTAAAAAATATAACCGCTATATAAGCGGATAAAAGCAGCTAATGTTTTCACAAAACGAATTCACATTTTCCTTCAGTGTTACGAAAAAACCAACAATGGGGAGCATTTGCTAATTGTTCCGTTGACGTCAACGGGTGAATGATTTAGCAATCGTTAATTATAATTTCTGTGTTATTGATTCATTTGTCAAACTCTTGCTTCTTGAGAGTACAATGCCTTTATACTGTGTACCCAAATTGAGTATTTTTCACTGTTTGCAGCATGTTTTCATCGCAGCTTAGTGCCAGTGTACGCACATTCATATTGAAAGGTAGAACGTTCACCGGTGCCATATCGGTGACGAGCAGCTAAATCCACTTTGCAATGATTTTTAGAAATGCAGAATATGATTTTTTTTGGTTCAGGTTAAGTACTGCGAAACATCATGAACTATCATTAGCTCGTATTTAACCTAATGAATCAATTCAAGCCTCTACAGTGTTGAAATAGGCACATCACGAATATGTAAACGTTGGATTTCTCCCGAATGATCATGCCCAACCTTAACCTTCAGACGGTTCGCTTTAATTATTATTCATCTTTAACCCCCTTTTGTTTGTTTATAGCTAAGCCTATATCTTCTTATATACTTGCGCAGTTTTATTTACATCCCTGTGAGAATTAAATTTGTAATTCTTGGTCTGTTCGTAGATAATGTATGTTAAATTACTAGGATGGTTGTAAAGTGAAAGGAACTAAAATATCCTTATGGCACATATGAACTTATTAGGGCCACCGTTACAGATTTCTGAAAATGTAAGAATAATGCAACTCTACATTACTTATATCAGTAGATATTTTTTTTTCCTCTCAAAAACTTAATTTATTTTGTAGAGCCTTTTAAAAAACAATAAAAAACTTTCTCACTTATTTTTCCTGAAATACAAAATCAACAAACAGAAGTAAAATAGGCGATTGAATCGGTTAAAATTTTGTTAACCTGTGGGTTAACAGTTAATTATCTATATTATATCGCTTAGGACAGAGGTCTGGGGCCTAAGCTAGCTTCCAGGGTTTTATTTTTTTATTTCATTGCATCTGAAATGACTTGTGCAGCACATTCACTGCATGTCCCCTTCGCCAACTGCTCCAACCTGCCTCTGCGCTTGCTCTTAGATCTGTAGCTGAAAACGAGTTCAACAATGTTTGCTATAAAGGTTGATGTCCCATTTTATAATACCAGGCATTGTCTGTTCTCTAAAAAAAAAAACAAAAAAAATAATTCCGCATTATATTGTGTTTAGTCTCCAATGAACTTCTCTTTTCTTACAATATATTAGAACTAATGTTTAACATGCACTGAGTGACCTGTTTTAAAAAACACCCTTTTTACCCTTAATAAAACCCTGAGATTCCAACTTAAAGTCAGTTTCATAGATATGGAAGTTCAAGTTTTTTAAAAAAAGATTAACTATGCAAAATGGTTCATATTCACTCATATATTAGGCCGATATTTTAATTTAATTTTAACAATTTCCTTTAAATAAAAACACCATGCCTTTTTTTGTTATTCGTCTCCTCTGTCCTTTATTTTGAGACAAACAAACTCTTCTTTTCTTGGGCCAAATTCGTATTTTTTCTGTACACCTGATTAAGAAATTGTTGCGTTGTTTATACATTATTTTCTCTGTATTGAAGAGTAAAAACGTGATGCACTGTATAATTTCGTTCGTTTCTCCCCATTATTTAGGCCTACATTAAAACGAAAAACCCGATAAATTAAACCTGCTACACGTTAGCTTAATCAGTGGAAGCTAAAAGCGAAGGAACGATTCTATCAAAACGTTCTCATTTTAAAACTCAAGTTCTCCTCTCATCTAATCACGCAAATACACACAATGTTAATAAGAGCTTCATTAATGACAACTTCAGTGATTTTAAAAGGAGCCTTTTTTCTACTTGCTTTCATATAATTTAAGTAAAAAATTAAAAATTGCAGCAGCCGCATTTAAATGCAGGTGTGTGAATTTGTCTGCTTGCAAGATTTTTGCGCGGCGCGAGTGATGCTGAGTGCACGCGCAGCAACATTTATTATTTGTTTTAATTATATTCTTATTTGTTTTATCTTCATTACAAACCTTGTTTGGTTTTCTTGTTGCGATAATTGCCCGTAAAAAAAAATAATTTACGTTTGTATATGCATTTATGCAAAAAGTGAATTATTATTCATATTCAAGTGTTTGTTATTAAGTGCGCATGCAGGACAGGGAGGCGCCCTCTAGATCACTTGAATTTTTTTTCCTGATAATGAATTAACTTAAATTGTGGTGTCTCCACCTACATGAGAATATATATCAGCAGAAAAGCTTGAAAAGTCTTTTAAACGATCAATTCAGAAACGAAACGCATTATGTAATCTGTGAAGGTTGTATATTCCTCTTTAAAGGCGAGTCCATGTGTATAAAGTCAGCACTGTCAATTTCAATCTTGCAGCCGACAAGAAAAAAAATTTTTATTAATAAAATAATTAAAATGTCTCATTTTTTTTTACATTATTGGGCTACTTCTGCCTGTTGCTTTGTGGCAAACTTAAGCCATGTGCTTGAGCGCAAGAATATATTAAGGCTCATTCTGGATTATAGATGTAAATTTAATATAAACCATGCGAATTAGTTGAATAATGACAAATGAACGGCTAGTAACTAGGAAAAATGCTTACGTGGGGGGGCAGACCTATTAAATTTACCCTCTAGACATCTCTGTTAAAAGCTTTTAAAGCATTTTATACCCGTTTTGCATAAATTCTTCTTTTTTCAGAACCCGGAGGTTGTTGTCCCCCCCACCCCTGTAATGGAGAGATGCTTAAACACTTGTTTTTTCTTCTAAACACAAACACCAAAATTGAAATAAAAGTGATATTTTCGTTTTGAGAATGGCCAACCCTTCTCTGCAGATAGTGTTGCTTCTGGTTTGTGCATTGTAAATAGGCTACAAAAAAAAAAAAAAAAAAATAAAAAATAATAATAATAGTGTTCCTGATAGCTCAAGTGGCTAAAGAAGCATTGCGTTAGCAAGCGCAAGGTTGGGGGGATCGATCCCCGGTAACACATGATAGGTTAAAAATTGATAGCCCGAATGCACTGTTTGGATCCAAAGCGTTCTGCTAAATGCATAAATTTAATTTACTAATAATACTAATAATGTCTCCAAACCAACTCCAAAAAATGTTTTGTCCATGTCTGTAACGCATGGTGTATTTCCCAAATAAGAAAAAGCCTATAAAACCTCATAGACTGATGTTCGGACTCTGTTGGGTGATTTAGAAAAACATAACGAGATGGTTTCAATTTGGTTATGAAAGGCTACATTCGTGAGAATTTATATATCATAGTCTAAAAAATTGTTTAGACGAAACAAAATAAAATTAACGCAACAGTTTGCGAATTTATTTATTTTATTTTATTTATGTATTTGAGGTAAGGCAATACCCTCTGAAATTAAGTTATAATATACCAATAAACTATATGGCGCTATACAGTAGTCAACCTTTGAAGTGGATCAAAAACTTTCTTCAAAGTTGCCCTAAACACAAAAATGACGAGGCAATCGTCCTATCTAAACCTGTTTCTGCAAGTTTGATACCCTCATAAGGCACTGTGCATATGAAAGACCAAGAGATTCCCACGTTTTTCCTTCAATTAATCATTATTTACGAAAATCATTGTTATTTGTGAAACGTTTTAGCGTTTGCGGAAGGCTTTAAGACCAAGCGGAGTCCGCATCAGCTGCCTCCAGTCTTCCAGCGAGCGGAGACTCGCGCCAGCTAACTGCACCAGCTTCAAAGTCCGCAAGTTGTGAATTTAACTAAATCAATTTGAGCGAATTACAACTTACTGATCAGAGCCCACATTTAGCCAAGACAGAAAAACATTCAGTCTACCTGAAGGATGATGTATTTCATGTAAGTTAATGCTGTTCAATAGAGAGTTAAAATGAAGAGAGAGAGATGAGAGAGAGAGAGAGAGATAAAAAACCAAAAAACGTGTTTGGCTATTCTTAAACTTGCGGACCTCATTATATTGAAGTACAAATCCAAACACCAGAAGCAACCTACACTCTTCCAGTGTTCTTTCATGAAAAGTATGTTTTTTGTTTATTCACAGGCTATATGGTTGACGAATAATTTTTAGTTCAAACCCTAAGTGCCAATTGTTTAAAAAAAAATGCTTTTATTGGCTAACGTTTCATAGACCTTCATTTGTTATGCTTTAAAATCCCATACCATTTGTCAAGTTCACAGTATTTTTCACCTCCTAAATCACTAACCTTTAAAAAGTCATTTTTCAGATGCAATGAAAATAAATTAAAAATAAAAACCCCGGATAGCCTAGATTAGCCCAGTACTCTGTTCCTAGGTATATAATAATATTATTACTGTTAACCCACAGTAACAAATTTTAATGTCTAAAATGCTTTAAAAAGCTTTAACAGAGCATGTTCTATAGGGTTATTTAATAGGTCTGCCCTCCCACGGTAAGATTATTTCTAGTTACTAGTCCTTCATTTGGCATTATTCAACTAATCAGAGGTTTATATTAAATTTACAATTATAATCCATAATGACCGACCTAATATAATTCTGCGCTCAAGCACATGCATTAAGTTTGCCACAAAGCACAGGCAGAAGTAGCCCAATAATTGTAAAAAAGGAGACATTTTAATTATTTATTAATAAACAAATGTTTTCCCCCCCTGTCGGCTGCACAGATGAAATTCCAACAGTGCTGACTTTATCCCGGACATTTGTACTCGCCTTTAAAGGAGAAAGAAATACAACCTTCACAGATTACATAATGCTTTCGTTCTGAATTGATTCGTTTAAAAAGACATTTCAAGCTTTCTGTAGATATATTTTCTCATGTATGTGAGACACACAATTTTAAGTTCATTCATTATCAGGAAAAATTTCAAGTGATCTAGAGGGCGCCTCCCTGTACTCACTGCGCATGTAATAAGATTTCCGCACAAACACTTCGAATATGAATTAATAATTCACAGTTTGCATATGCATTATAACGTAAATTATTTTTTACATGCAATTAATCCAAAATAAAACCAAACAAAGATTTGTAATGAAGATAAAAACAAATAAAATAATGCTGCGCGTGCACTCAGCATGACCTTCGCGCCGCGCAAATCTCTTGCACGCAGATAAATTACACACACTGCATTTAAATACGGCTGCAATTTTATTTTTTTTACTTAAATTATAAGAAGCAAGTAAAGAAGGCTCCCTTTAAAATCACTGAAGTTGTCAATTAATGAAGCTCTTATTTACATTGTGTGTATTTTATTGATTTATAATGAGGAGAACTTGAGTTTAAACATGAGAACGTTTTTAATCCTAATCCCGTCCATTCTTTAGACTTCTTAAGCTAAATCGTGCAGGTTTAATTTATTTTCGGTTTCTTGTTTTAATTAGGCCTGAATAATGGGAACGAAAATTATACAGTGCCTCACGTTTTACTAAAATAAAGAAAATAATTTATAAAACACGCAACAATTTCTTAATCAGTGTACAGACAAATATATTTTCCCAAGAAGTTGTCTGTCAAAATAAAGGACAGGTAACGAATAACAAAAATGCATGTTGGTTTTTATTAAAGGAATTTTAAAATATAAATTAAAATATAGGCCTAATATATGAGAATATTGACATTTTTGCATATAAATCCATGTAGCCAAGCTCACTAAAATAGGCTACCCCACTTTTAATGCTCTGCTCAGGGATGCAAAGTAAACCACAATTTATTTTAAATAATACAACACATAATTCATATTATATAAATAATACTGCACACATATTAAATGTGTCAAAATCTAAAATATGGTGTAAAAATACTTTTGTAGCTTAGAGAAAATATATAGCACAGGCACAGGCTTGACATTTATCCTGCTCGAATTCGTCCTAAGAAATGCACATAAACTTCATAATTACCAAACTCTCATCTTTGAATATTAAATATTTTAACTATAGTGTTTTTCTTTAATTTTCCCTGACTGCAGCCGTCAAATGTAACACATCAGCGAGGCAAAACTCTCGTCTATTTGCGAAAATGTGCTTTGATGCGCTTGTTTGAAAACTTGTCATTAAAGCGCCACTCATCGGTCAAAAGCTGCAAATGCACTTTTGCAGACGCCAAGCCGCGGCGGCGGTACGAGCGGCGGTATAGAAGTAACGTTTTGGATGTCCACCTACTGTGTGCACAATTGAGAAATGGATACTTATGAAGATAAATCGCAGCCCACGTCTCACAAGGTAAATATTTCATTAAAAAAAAAAAAAAAAAAAAAAAATCAATGTAATGCAAACATTTTTGAGAAGTAGGTAATTTGTACATTTATATAATTGGTACAGTAAAAATACATTATATAGCTGTGTGTACACACCATGAGTTCAACTTTCATTTGGTGAACAGTAGAGGACATTAGTGTATTTAATTCATTCACCGGACCCAAACATACGCACGTTGTCAAATCCCTTAACATATATAACATATATATAGTATAGTAATAATAGCAGCGTAGATCTTATTTGCATTTTGAAGTGATATTATAAATCCTGTAACACAAGGTATATTTGATTTCTCATCCGGTTTTCTCTGCACAACCGGGAGTATCTATGCACATACTCGCAAGACCGGAAATCCAAAATGGCGGAGATATGCAACTAGCCCATTATATTCATTTAAACATTAGGCTATTATTAATCAATTATTATATTAAATTACATAAAGATATCTTAGTGTCTTAATTGTTTAGATTTTTATAATGCATTAACTTTTTGTCGGTCCACTGGTTCACATTTAAAAATATGTAGCAAAAATAGCAGATGGGCTTATTGAAAAAGCAAACTCGTTCTCTGCAGCAGGTTTCACTTCCGATGGGGGGAGGCGTCAAAGATGGCGCCGCGGCTTAACAGCAACTTTATCTCGCTCTTATTCTATTTTATATGTGCGGTGCTTAAAGTTCTGAATTTCTATGACTATGATCTTTTATATAACTTTTGCGGAAGTTCAGCATACTCTTTTACGACTGTCTTTAACGATTTCAGGACCCCCTTTTTTAGTTTATTGTTACTTCTACGCCTGAGTAAAGTAGCTCGGTTGCTACAAAACTGGACGAAGATATGGATACAGCCTCTGTTGAGGCTTCTGCAAACAGCGATAATCTAAAGGGCATAATTATGCAAGACGCCTGGAAAATACATTTGGGAGTTCTCCGGCGACACTCCTAAGTAAGTCCCCTGCTCAGAAGAAATCTTGAACAAAACACCCCCGACACGGTATCTAACTCTGTGCTGCTAACGGCAATCGAAAAGGTCAGCAAGTTACAAGAAGAGTCGTTGGTAAAACTGCAGTCCGTCGAGGCCCTCTTCAATCTGCAAGTTTACCTGCTCGCCTGAAGCCATGAATAAGAGATAGGAGAAGGTGCTTTCTCTGCAATCAAAGGTTGAGAACCCGAAAAAGAAAAAAAAGTCTCTCAAGGAGAAATGCAGAGTTTGGATAAGCTAAACAGAAGAATTTGGATAGCTAAATAGAAGTAAATTCGGTTCCTGGAAGATCTCACTCAGGAGTAAAGGAGGGCGAGAAACAAACTCTGGCCACTCGTTTGAAAAGGCAAGAAGGGAAGGAAAGAAAGCTGGGTTTAATGGGCCAGTTGCTTTCATTAACGGGAAGAGAATTTCTGTGTATGATATATAGTATACCTCGTACACTGTGATTTTTTAAAACCTGATTATAATTTATTTTCTTTTTTTAATATTCTTATTTATTCTTTTATTATTATTATTATTATTATTATTAAGATCTTTTTGATTATTATTTATTTATTTTTTACATTTTTATTTTTTCTGGGTCCACGACAGGGTGTGTTGACCTTCCCAAGCTTTATTGGGAATTCAAGTTTTATGCACTGCATATCTTCTAAGAAGTACTTCATTTGTTGTATCTGTTTGTAACAGTTCTATTTACTCAGAGTTGAGTTCCAGTACTATTTTTAGTTCATATTTCTCTTGTTTTTCTTTGAATGTTCGGGGGCTACGTGACTTAAACAAACGAAAGCTTTATTTTTGTTTTGTAAATCCATAAAAAAGGATGTTTCTTTTTTGCAAGAGACACACTCTTGTGTGAATGATGAAAAGTTCTGGTGTACCCAGTGGGGGAGCTCTATTTCTTTCTGGTTCGTCAGGTGGGGTCGCTTTTCTACTCGATAATGGATTTCAGGGAAAATTATAGAAACGCTTTCTTCAGGGATAGGAAGATGGATTATCTCAGTTGTTCTCTTGAATAACAATTTCTTTATAATGGCTAACTTATATGGGTTCAACCAGGGTGCGATTTGTGAAAAAAAAACAGAGGGGGGGGATGCTTTTGAAATTGTAATGATTTAATGTCCACGGTTATTCAAACAAAAAATTACATAGAGAAAGCGAGCAAAGAACACAACGGAGCTTTTTGAAACTCCAAATCAGTTAAACCATTGCGTTCGCAAAACTGATTCACTGTTTCGAAGCGCTCCAATCGGATAGTGTATCGCGAATCATTTGATTCAGATCGGGAACTTCAAAGCGTGTATCGCGAATCATTTGATTCAGATCGGGACTTCAAAGCGTGTATAGCGAATCATTTGATTCAGATCGGGACGTCAGAGCGGGTTTGTTGCATTATGTTTTTATCCCCACCGGGGATAAAAGTTATTCAGCAGAGGCAGGGATGCATAGACCAGAGGGGGGGAAATCCCCCCCACTCCCTGGGTTCAACAATTCTTCAACCAATAAAACTCTTCTTGATGGTATAATCTTAATGTAAATAATTTGAAACGTCATATTCCTCTGCCTTTATCTTAATTGGACACGCGATTCTCAATGAGCACCAGACTTTGGTGCTGATAGATTTCCATCTAGATCTGTGTCTAACAGTATAAACCCCTTAATAGTAAAGTAATGAAATTATTAGATGTCTCAATCTGATCGATGACACATAGATATTTAACCCAAAATAGCCCCATGTACACTTGGTTTAAATCTGATCTTTTCAAAAATCTCGTATAGACCTGTGGCTAATACCAGACTCTTTAATTTCATATTTGACATCAGCAGAAATTTCAGCCTCACCTCTAACAGATCATGCAGCCATTGATATTACTTTTTCTGATGATGAATCTGAGCGAAGAAGAAAAGTTAGCCCTGGTTATTGGAAGTTAAATTCTTCTTTTTGTACTATCTGCTTGTACTTGTATTTTTTGTCAGCAGATTCGGGGGGGAAACTGCGGAGAATGGAAGTTCTCGGCTGATATCTCCGCCACAATCTAAATTGCAGCTATTTAAATGACGAATGTAGAAAAATTCTCGTGTAAAATATGGAAAAAAAAGAACAATCTGTTAAAAATAAGGAAAGTTACAGATTTATTAGAAAGATGAGTGACATTTAAAGAATCCCAACCTGGTGAGAAGAGACAGCAATCTCTTTAATACTTTACAAAGCAGTTAACAGTTGTGTCTCCTTAGCTTCCAGCACTTCTCCCTGGTTTTTCTGTGGGTCGAGGGGTATTCACCAGGGATGCCCCATCTCTCCTTTTCTTTTTCTATTAGCCACCGGAGCTGTTAAGTGCTTATAAAGCACACTCCAATATTGAAGGTCTAAGATATGAAGGGAATACATTGATAAGTTAGTCAGGTAGCTGACGACACTGGGCTTTTTCTTAATAATGATTCACAAGTTTCTGTTCTGCCTTCACTAATTTATTATTTTCTCCAAAGCTTCAGGATTTAGTAGTAAATCCCCAAAAAAGTGACATTTTATAATCAAGGGATCCTCAAATCTGGCCCACAAGATCCACTTACACTCAGGTGTGTTAGCTCTAACCCTAATCAGTACACACCTGAGCAAGCCTAATCAACATCTTCAGGAATCATTAAAAAAATCACAGGCGAGTGAGATTTGATCAGGGCTGGAGCTAAACTCAGCGCATTGCCCCTCCAGAGGCAAGATAGTTGAGGCGAACCCTGTTTTATATGTACAACGATTCAATAAAAATCTGTTGATTGTATTATAGTAAAGCATTAAAAATATCTAGGGTTGATATCTGCAGATCTGATTGCAGACCGTCTCCATCACAATTGTTCAGTCCAAGGTTAGAGTAACATAAAAGGATTTTATGTGGCGGCTGCAAGAGAGATTTGACAATTTATGGGAGAGTCCGTGCTGACTAATGCTGAGGGCTTTCACCCCTAGGTTTATCCTGCTCTTTTGTTCCCTTTATGTTGATCAAAAAATGGGTGGTTCCAATGATTAAATCTCGCTATTCCCCTGCTTTCCGCTTCATTTGGAAAATAAGGCAGAATATGTTCAAAGGAAATCTATATAAGAAACTATAAGGAGGGTGGTCTTAATGCTTTGAGTATTGTTAACTATCATTAACCAGACTTTTCAATTATTAACTGGATCAAGAAGTGTTTATCTAATAAGAGTTACCCTGGTTTTTGATCCCTAATCTATTCTTTCAAACGTGTGTGGTGGTCTTAAATTTTTATGTCCTGTAACTTTAATTGTAGGTAAATTACCTATTAATACTGTCAAATGTTCATAAACAAGCCCTAGAATCCTGGAAGATTTTGCTTTTAAAACATAATTTCTTACCCCGCACACTTGTATTCTTTGGAACACAGGAAAATATATCTGTCTGGTAAGAAGTCGTTTGTTTTTATTGAATGGGTGAATCAAAATATTCCGTTTTTGTTGTCTGATTATTGTTCAGCATGCTTGATGGAGGACCTTCTTTTTCCTTATGCCTGACTTTTGTGCTTTTGAAAGGTGGCCAAGCAATCTTCACTAGAGATTTTAATAAGGTGGTGACTAAGAAGATCACTGTCAGTTAAAAAACTTTGTTTACTAAAGCACCCATTCATGGTTAGGCTGTGTAAAACACACTATTTTCCTACACCTTGTGTTTAATGGTGTTTATGTATGTAGATGTAATAAAGTGCAATAACTTTTTTATTACGAGAAATCGACTCTTTCTTCTCTCAACTCCAGGATCCCCTCTAATACCCTAAAGCACAATCCTCCTAAATGGAGGATCTGTTAATCACGTGTAGTGGACTGCGCAATTTGTTTAAGCAGATATATGAGAAGGTCTGTAGTGCATGACCCTTTTTTGTGTCACAGACCAGCAGCACCTAAAGACCTTTATTATGAAATTAACGTTAATGCGCAAATCTGAACGGTATAACAGAGGGCGACACATTTCCGCTGTTTGTGTGTGTGCGCATTGTTTTTTTTATTTTATTTCATATTATTTTATGTTATTGTATTTGTTATTAGAATTCAAAATAACAACCCATACAAACATCACAATAATTCAGATTACAATTACATACAGCGGCATCCCAGTTCGTAAACAAATATTACACATAAAAAAAAAAAAAAAAACAGACTTTTTTACCAATGTACGAGACTCAAAAAATATATCAGTTCAATTTGGAAAAATTAAAACATGAGTCTTGATTTGGAAAATTTAGCTTTATGACTATGGAATTTACCGTAGTAAAATAACAGATATTACAATATTAATAAACTTCTATTACTACATCAAAATTGGTAATAACGGTTTCCCTTCAAGCGTTATTGTATGTTTCGTTTTAAATGCCAGCATAACTTTCAACATTTTTCCAAAATGTAATACAAAATGAACCAACCCATAAAAGAGGATGAGATAAAGATTCTGGTTCTGAGTCTTACAAAACTACAAAAAATCATTCAACAGGTTGAATTTGAAATAAACAAATTGGGGGATATCATATTGTTGTAATCTTTTTGCAAATGGTAAATTCCCGTAACTTTATTTGTGATACAAAATCTAAAAGGAAAAAAAAAAAAAAAAAAAAAAACAAGCCACGCCCCATGCCAATGTAATCTCAGAAAAACTGAGAATTCCAGAAAAATTTTCCACGACGGTGTTATTTTCTTTAAACTATCAAAAAGCATTTTTGTTGATATGTCTTTATTAGTACAATTGCTACTCATAATATCCATACCGGTTATATAAAGAGAAGTATTTAAACCAGAAACTTCGTTTTGTTTTGTTATAACTTTTCATAGTTCTAATATGCCAGATTAGATTAGACTTGAAAACAGAGTTTTATTCTTGTGAATGTTTATTGGAACGCCTTCGTCTCTGAGGAAAAGATTGTGTGTGCGCTTTGTGAAGGATGCAGCCGCAGTTTGTGACGTCTTTCTCTTCCTTTTATTGTACGGGTGGCATTCTCACTGAAAAGGGAAATAGATAAATGATTTGCGTACATTGTATGATGCATAACTGTAATGTCAGGAGAGTTGGTATTTGGCTTATGTACTGTTTGTTTCTGTTTTGTTTGTGTGTTTTGTAGTTCTGACGCGAGTCTACTTGAATGTCAACGTATTAACTGGTTTTAAACATCAGTTAAGGAGCAAAGACCATCACTTTGAGTGGGGTGGTATCAACAATTCTCGACTCTGAATTAAAAACATTATGGACCTTTTCCACAAACTATTAACGTAAAATTAAAGAACATCCATTTCAAAAATTGCTCATAGATACTACCCTTGGTGAGTTTTATTTTGGCAGCAGATTTCTTGATCATTTTGTAATTCGGATTGAAGAATCTATTCTACATCTGTTTTATCATGCCCATTCTCAGAGTCTTTTGGTCTGAAGTTAACCATGTTTCTTTTTTTCTTGCTGTAAACAAAAATGATAGAAATAGAGGAATCTATTATTTTTGTGTCAGATTTTCAATCTGGAACATAGTGTGTTTATTGCTTTGGTCGGCTGGTGCAATTTCACCTTCATAAAGCCAGAGCCATTCATTGCAAACCTAACTTTATAGGCGTTTTTCATCTGATATAAAGTCCCTTTTGACTTGCTTTAAGAATAATGGTCAAATCCTTTGAACTCAAAGGCGTCCAAAAACTTTTAACATTAGGAGTCTATTGTAAGCCATTCTGTTAACAGATCTTTTTCTGTGCCTTTGATTTTTTTTTGTATTGGTTTGTTTCTTGGGGGCCTTAGATATATCTTGGAAATTTGTGTAGCTTCCTAACTTCATGTGATGATGGTCCGTTTGCCCCGTTACTTTCAAATCTATTGTTATTCTTTAACAAACGGCAAAAAAAAAAAAAAAAAACAAAAAAAAGGTCTGCACTTCCGGAACTCGCAGACAGGGTGCCCCGTAGTAACCGCAGCACAAAGCAGCGCACGGGGACTCTGAAACGTGCAGCGCTCAAGTTATTCAAGTGAAAATCATAGCCTAATTCTATATGCAAATTCTATTTGTCTTTCCTGTCCCCCAAAATTGTAAGACCTCTGTATAATTAAGACTTTTTCTGTATCACTTTAGAGTTCGTTACATGGCCTTAAAATTAAATTGATTTAACTGAAGACTTTTTTAAGGACCCCGGAACCCTATCGAACATAGTTCCAGTTCATTGCAAACATTTCTGTCATGCATTTTTTTGCAAAAACAGCTTTGTTAACGATGCAGCAATAACCCTTTGAAATTTGAGGAAAGTGCCACTCTGGGCGTCCAAATGTTGTTTGTGTGTCGTGGAGGTGATGACGATTTAAATAACAGATTTCCCGAACACTACCAACAGTGTCCCCTTGACTGGTAAAAATATAGCATCTGTTTACCTCTGACTGGGAAAAACGCTGTTTCATCAATGGTCAAGTTTTTTATGATTATTTGCTAATGAGCTTAGTGAATGTATATTAGAGTGCAGGTCCTTACTTACACTGAAAATTAATATGAGGAGCTGACTCTGGAAACTAGCGACCTCGTCCCTGGTGAAGACAGTATAACATCATAACTGAAAGCAGTCTTTTTATGTGACTTGACATTTCAAATATTTTAACCATTGATCAATCCTACCGCGTATAAAAATGATCCAGCGGCGCCGTACTAAAAGACATCGCGGGTTGTATACGGCAGTTTCAGTTTTCGTTATAAGCAGATAGATTGCATTAGTGCCCCCTTTTGTCCCGCTGTCACGCACTCACTTTAATCGACACTTTTGATCTTTATGATGGATCAGCAAGAATCCCGACGGGTCGTTTTGATGGACTTCTCCAGAACCTCCAGATGGACCAGTCCACCCCTGCATGTAGCGCGTCACACTACAGATTATTATCTAATTACAGCACAACCGTTGTGAATTTTATGACAGCACTACTACAATCTGCCAGATTCGGCATCTACACGAATCACATGGTCTCCTTCAGAGGTCGAAAATACGAAATACGTCCCTGCAAATAGTCTGTCTTTATGTTTAATCACACTATTCATACAGAGCTGAGCTTGGATAGTGCTATTTGGATCTGTATTAATATGTGTGGCGTAGGGGTGTGTGTGGTGTGTGTTTCTTCCTCACTCAAGGATATTAGAACCATAGATCACCTACCCTGTGAGATATTATTCATACTTAGTGTAAATTGTGGCAGATAGTACTTACACCTCAATTCCCTATTCTTGCAGTGGCTTTACAAAACATTAGGTAATAACTAGTATTCTTTATCTGATTCTATTGGATTTATAAACAGATGCTGTCTTCTAGTGTGCTTCCTTGTGGCTACTCCTAAAGACCACTACACCTGCTCCTCAATCACAATGAAGATGATGATCAGTTAAAGCTGTTCTTGAAGCTGCAGGAAGAGACTCACGATTCTGATTTTGGGAACAATCATGAGCTGCATGTGATTGATTCTCCCGAACTCTGATCAACGTGAGACATCACATATAATTTCAATTTGAAAAATACAATGCGTTATACTTTTGTTATTTCTCAACTGTTTTTATATTGATTCTTATGTTTTCTTTAATATAACCCCTCTCTGAGCAATATACAATGACTAAATTGAAGAAATGCGATTTGTACTCGTGTTCGGAGCGCCTCAAACGCACACTGTTCTGATCGCTCACCTTATCTGACTAGGTTTCTTCTTTTAGTTAATTTTGTCTGCTAACAGTCAAGCCTTGCTAACAAGACGAGCGTTAGCACTAGTGTAAACAGAATCCATTTAAAGGTGTGCCTAGCGAAACAGCTTTTAACATGAACACAGAAGCCACACATGAACAAGAAACAAAGGCACCAATGTGTTACTGCTGTATCTCTGTACTTGATACGCTAGTGTTTTTCCCTGGTTTTCTGGTGTTGTGTTTTCACTTCACAATTATTTTACAGTGTGTTCATATAGTAGAAGCTTTTTGATTGAATAACATTTTTTATCAATCACGGTATCTTTAAGGTGATTTAGCCACATAATTCAATAGTTATAGTATTCCATTATAACTCCTATGGTTTTAGTATATGAAGAAAGTGCCTACTTTGCCATGATGTACCACGTCAGATTAGAAACACACTGGGGAAGACCAACAAAGTGCCTTTCTCTTTAATCAAAACAAGTATGGGGCCGCCATCTCTCTATTAAGAAGTCAATTGTAATACATAGTGAAAGCTCGTGAAAAATTTGGAACCGCCCTGAATACTGTATATACTGATATATGCCCACCTAGCGTTCGGAGAATCTTCTCCGCAGAGAACTCGCGGCGTTCGTTTCCTCTCTGAAATAAAGTCTATCTTCTGGGAAACAAAACCCCAAGACTGAGTGTGATCCCTCAGATACATGGCAGCAACCACCACACTTCGATTTTGGCGCCCGAACAGGGAACTGGAAAGTGAGCCCTCGAGTGGAACGACCGCTTTGTGGAACTTACTGGCTGAGCCACACACACAAACAGTGTTTCCACCGGAGAATAAGGCTAAGCAATTTTGCTTATATAATTAAGTGTGTGCTGTTTGAACGGTCCATTTCTGAGTGGTAAGTCACTTAAAAAATCTGCTCGTCCAAAATTTAGAATTATAAATAAATTTAACATGGTGGGGTTTTGTTTTCCAGAAGGAAAAACTGTTATACACATATTTGGTATATGTTAGGAAGTCTCTGATAAGATGACCTAAAATTAAGACTAAATTGTGTAGGCAGAAATCTTTGCAATGTAAGGGTCTGTGTTTTTATTGAAAGACTGGTCTAAGAAAGGACAGCAATAAACTGGACACAGATGTAGACATCGCGCGGAAAAGTCCCTTTTGATACCGGCTCGGTAGAGGTCGTTATGGGAGATACAGATGGCACGCACGGAAAGGGCATAAATTTCCTGCAATGGTACGTTGTTTTTTGTACTGTATGAGGAAGTGAGTGCGATTGAAAGGCGAGTAGAACTGACAGGTCACTCTAGGAAGAGAGTGTTATGTTTTGTTGTGTGTGTGAACATGGTTCCGTGGACGAATGTCTGTGTTGAGTGATAACGGAATTAGGGAAGAGAGAATGTTTGAACAAATAAATTCCGTATTGAGTGGGTACGGTTGCGGCACCGTTCCTGGACAACATGCCTTAAACTGTGATCTTGGCAGATCTGTAACAGCAACTGTTACCTTGCACTCGATAGGTGATACATTGTATGATAGCCTTGTAAAAATAAAAGGACAATTGATGAATGATTATCCCTTAGATAAAGGTGAAAACAGCAATGCTCAAGAAGATCGACACTCTGGCTGAATAAGATTTGTGATAACAGTTTGACTGAGTTTAGGAAACAGGATCCCATAAAGTTTGAGAATCAAGATTTTTTATTAGGCTTTTTGCATTTGGGATGTCCTGTGTGAAAGAGAAGTAGAAATGTTCGTGAGACCAAGCACTATACGTGAGAGCAAAAGGCATTAAATTTAAATAAGTATATTAAAAAATAATATAAGTGCAGACCAAATCCATAAAGGAAGTAAAGATAAATAATGAATTATTTTTTAGAAATTGTATACATATTGTGTGATAGTATAAAAGAGTGAGATATATCAATTTATACAAAATGTGTAATGCATCAGACAGAATTAAAAACAAAATAAAAAGGGGGCATAAATAAGACAAAGGGAATAAGGAAAAAAAGGGAAAAACTGTTTAAAAAATAGATAAATAAGTTATAGATTAAAAAATATATAGAAAAATATAGAAATTTAAAATAAAAAAAATAAAATAAAACAGAATTAAAATTTAATATTGGTTGAAAAAATATAAAAAAAGATAGAAAGCCACTCAGATATGGCGGAAATAATAAATTAAAATATCTATTGTGTAAAGAGCTAAAAACAAGATCTCAACAAATGGCAAAAGAAAAAAAAAAAAACAAAATGGAAAAAGGAAAGGGGGACATTCTTTTAGCATTGTGGGGAGAGGGAAACTCTGATTAAATAAATAAAAAAAAACTATAAACAAAAACAAAGAAAAAAAGAAAAAAAAGACAAAAAAAGGGGAAAAAGAAGAAATAAGTATCCCATGTTTAAGGAAAGGAGAAATTTAAAATTTAAAAAAGGGCCAGGAAAATACTAAACAGGCAGACAAAGAGACAGAAAAAAGGGGAAAAGTTTTTTGGGCCTCCCTATTTGCCCTCAGAGAGAGTTCCCCAAATCCTAAAGGGGAAACAATATAACGGGAAAACTGGAGATGGAGGGGAAATATAGAGATGGAGGGTGGGGAAAGGGGGAAAGTTTAAAAAAACACAGAGGCAAGATAAAAAAAAAGTAAAGAATTATGCAGATTATTTTCAGCGGGGGCCCTTTAACGTTGAAAAAAAAAAAAAAACCGGGAAGATCCCAGGTTTGAGGAAGGATTAAAAAAAATGGAAAAAAGATAATAAAAAAAATAGGCAAAGTGAGGCTAGGAAGAAATAAAAAGAGAAAATGAAAGAATCGGGAAAAAAGTAAAAGAGGTAAAAAAATTAAAAGGGAAAAGAAAGTTGTTTGATAGTAATGGGGATATACAAAAGCAGATGAGTTATTTGTAACAAAAAAATGGGGAAAAGGGCAGAAAAAAGGGGACATTGCCCACTGGCTGAAAACCCCCCATTTAAAAAGGGGTGGGCAGGGACAGAAAAGCCCCCGGGGCTTCCGACCAGGGGCTGGTCAATCCCCCCCAGATATTCATGGGGGGGGCTGGAAAGTGGATCGGGGTGTTTGGGGGAAGGAAACTATGGGCAAATTTTTTGGCTGTAGGACATTAAAGTTTGCTGGCAAAAAATTGGGGAGGGAAAAAGATGGAAAAAAAAATTTTTAAAAACCTCTTAAACAGAGCGTGAACTCTGTAATATGGAGGGGATTTTTTTGTGCTTTCCCGCCCAAAGGTGTGGCGGGCTCGTACAGATATCATCAACTGAATCCTAAATCATTAAAGAAAACAAGAGCGGGGGAAACAAAAAAAATCCCCCATATTTCAAAAACAGCTGAAAAGGTGAAAAAAAAAACTGAAGGGACCCAAAAAGGCTCAGTAATAATTTTTTAGCCCCAAAAATCCCCCCCAAAATGCGCCCGTCCCTTTCCCAAAATTTGTTTTACTCACCCCGGGAAAATGGGAGAAAAAAAAACCCAACAGCGGGCCAAGGGGAAAAGGGAAACCCCCCTTTTTCCTCCAGGGGTGCGGGCATAGACACCCCGGACAAAAAAAATGCTACCCACCTATCCACCAAAGACCCTCAGTGTGGAAGGGAGAGCTGGGACACCTAACCAAGGTCCAGTACGGGGGCCCGAAAAACCCATGGGAGTTAATTCAGGCTATTAGGGGGGGGAACCCCAAAAGGGAGGAAAACTTAATTTAATAACTAAAGCTATAAAGGCCATTATGCAAATTAAAATGAAGGAAAAAACACCCATGATTTTAAAACGGTGTTTTATACCTGTTTACATTTAAATATTCTCACATCTCCCTTGTCTGGAAAAATTTCAAAAACTGTTTCCGGGAAAAAAATGCAATTAATTTTAAATGGCTCCATGTGTCTCCAAAAGTCAAAGTATAAAAATGCCCATTCTGGTATAAAATCAGTCTCCTCTTTTTTTTGGAAGGTGCATTTAAAATTGGGACTAAAATTGGGGTTTTCCCGAAGGAATATATATTTTGCAATAGGAAAAAACCAAATGGTAATTGCAGGCCAAAAAAAAAATTTCTGGATGGAAAAGTAGAACAAGATGTTGTCTAAATGGGAAAATTTTGAAGCCAGATTCCTGAACACGCAAAAAAAAATTTTCCAATGCCAAGATAAATGATTAACGGGAGAGAGAAAATAGAAAAAAAGGCAAAAGAAAAAAAAGGACAGCAAATTGTTCTCCAAGAGCATCAAAACAAAAATGGAGCAGCTAAAAACCCAGATGGTAAATTTTTTAAAAATTAATATTTTTAAAAAAATTTTAATTCTTTGACATATTGCGTATATGTAGGAAAAAATTGGGAACTAAAATGTAGGACAAATATAAAAAGCATAAAAATAATAAATTAGAAATTTGCCAGCTAAGTTAAACCCATTACTGAAAGAAAATTCCCCCACGATGCAAATATTTTCCGTGTCTTTATTCTTTTACACGTGTGCGCTTGCAAAGGTAGGTATTTGTTTAAAATACAGGTAAACAGTTCATTGGGGAAAATTAAATGGGTTTGAAGATAAAAAACTTTGGGGGTCGGGAACCATATTTGCACCTTGGGATTTGAAACCCCAACCTAATTTTATATAATTAAATTAAACAACAAGCGGGCCCCTATGAAAAAATAAATGTGTAACAGAAGGGAAACTAAAAAGACTGACAAAAGACTTTCGTACACATGAAAAATTTTTAACCCCTTTCTGATGAATTTCTTTTGCAGATCCCTGGTTTGACCCTTTCAAGGGGGGGTGATAAGGAAAATTAAAGAAAATTAAACAAAGAAAAGAACGAAGTGATAAAAAAATTAAACAGAAAATTTAAGGCCAAATAAACAAATATTTAAAGTCTAAATTTATTGGTTAAAGCTTTTTCCTCTTGCACTAATAACTATATCAAACTAACAGGGCATGCATTAACCATGAAATGCTTTGGGGGGAACCTGTTCCATATTTAAGGTCCTTGCAAAAAGGGCCTCTAAAAAATTATAAAAGAAACCCGTATAAAAAAGTTTGCTAGCAAAAACTATTTTTACGGAAAAAAAAAAAAAGGGCCAGAGGGAATGGGGGTTTTTCCCGGGGAAAGTATATCTGGGGTTTGGAGAATGGAATGGCCAAAGGGAGAGAGGGCCCCAAAAATGGTGAGATACTCCCAAAGCAGTCAAGTGGAGAAAGCACAACCTGGGATCATCTAAACCCTGTACTAGGTTCCCCCCGGAAAGCAAAAAAAAAAAACAGCAACCGGCTGCAGGGGGAAAAATAGGGAAAACCCGAACACAGGATGAAGTGCAAACCCGGAGGCACAAAGAAAAAATCCACAAGGACTCCTTTCCCCCTTTTAGACGAAATGGAAGGCAGAAATGAGTCGACAACTTCAGGCCATATCTTCATCTAATAATCAAACCCCAAAAATCAAAAGGAAAAAAACCTTTGCTTTTCAACCTTTGGGAAAAAAAGTGATAATGATATCAACCAAAGACCAAAGATAAACAAAAATCTTTGAAACACTGATTAGGTGTTCGGTGAGAAAACATTTCTTTGTGCATTATGGAACATCCCAAAATAATAAATGGGGAAAATGGGCAGCTTTTCTGCTGAAACAGGAAAAAAATTTTTCGCTCCAAATTTCCGTTAAAAAAAAGTCAAAACCATTGCCACTGGAGAAAAATTTTGGAAAAATTTTTAAACAGATTTTCAACCAAATTTTTTTTTGAATTTCTGGATTTTTTTGGAAATCCAATTAAAAATTAGTTTTTTTGACCCTCTGGGATTTGGTTCATACTCAGATGTCAGAAAAATAAAAATTGAAAAAAAGGAAAGTAAATTCCAAAAAGGTATAGCATAGATTTAAACAGAATATGGTGTTTCCTAAACCAAAGGAACACAAGATGTGGGCAAATTTAAAAAGGAAAAATTCTTTTTTTTCATAAAAAAAAATTTTTAATCAAGGAAATTTCCTTTTAGAACTCCAGAACTGTTGCCTTTTGGGAAAAAAGAGTAAAATAGCCTGAAGAAAGTGAAAATCAAAATACCATTCCTTTAATAGAAATTTAGAAGAAATCTTAAAAATTTGGATTTCTTTTGGGTCTGTGGGGTGAATTTACTGCCTTCTTTACCTGGATGGAAAAGGGATATGTTAAAAATACGTTCTTCAAAAAATTAACATGGCACAATGGGGAACAGAACCCCAAAAAAAGGAAGACAACAAATTAAAAGGGGGCCCGCCCCCAATGTATATTTAACTCAATTGGCAACCGGGGAAATCCCCAATGAATTCAAGGCAAGGAGAAATAAAAACGGTTTTTTAGTCAATATTTGTTTGGATCCCCAAAAGAGTGGTTTAACATTTATTATAAACAACAAAAATTCATTAATATACTGAGAAAGATTAACCTTTTTGGAGCCAAGTACCAACAAAATAGAATGAATGGCAAAACAGACAGGGTCTTAATGGCTTTTGGGGGACAAGGGAAGTCTCTTTTTATTTTGGAGATCAAAGTTATACTTTTTTACCCCAAAAATACTGCCCCGGGGGCTTTATGAAATTAGCTAAAATTAAAAAAAATTAAGAGCTGAATTTGCAAACCGGAAGAGACAAAAAATTTGGGTTGGGTTTATTAAATTTTGGGGCATAAGGGGCATGGTTTCTAAAAGGGAATGTTTTTGGGGTTTCCATACTAAAGGAGGATTATTATTTTGTTGTGTATTACCATATTAAAACATTAAACGTCAACTCGGCTAAGCAAATGGGAAATGATAAAAACCCATAATCAACAAATATCACAGAAAGGAGCCTAAGAAATTTTGAAAGGGTGGGTAAACAAACTAAAAAAATTAACAAACTTTTGGGGTAGTTCTAGTGCTCTAAAGGGACAATGAAAGGGGCAAAAAATGAACCAACCCGGGGGGAATGCTAGACTTTCTTCTGCCCAGGGGGGCCCCTTTGTCATAAATATCTGGGCTGAAGATCAATTTTATTATCTTGTGATTTTGTGTTATGTTTTTTTATGTATTTTTTGGCTTTATACACAAACACCACGGCAAGTGTGAACCAAATTCACTCCCATAACATTGTTTTCTATTAAAAAAGGGTTTTGGGGGGGCTGGATCTTTTTCTCCCCCCATCAAAATTAAGGGGATGTTTGGTCCCGTTTCCCCCAGAGTGAAATGCATAAACAATCATTGGTGTAATACAGTGTGACTTATTTTGTCACTGGGGGTGTTAACTTAAGACTGGATTTGGAGAGCACTCTGAAAAAAAATAATCAAATTAAAAACTTACTAATCTCAAGGAAATGTGAAGATTTTTTATTAAAAAGATTTTTTTTTCAATCAATATAAATTAAGGTGTTTTGCCAATATTTCAATGTTATTATTCCCTTAAATCCTATGGTTTAGTATAGGGGGAAAGATGCCTCTCCAGGATGTACCCAAGAAACATCTGGGGGAAAAAAAGGGCCTTTTTCTTTATCAAAACAAATAGGGCCCCCCCTCTCTAGGGAAGAATCAAATTGTAAGCATAGGGAAAGTCGTGAAATATTTGGAACGCCCTGTATACTGTATATAATGAGATGCCACCTAGCCTTCGGGAGATCTTCTCAGAGAACATCTCGGCCTTCGTTTCTCCTCTGAAATAAAGTCTATCTTCTGGAAACAAAACCCCAAGACTGAGTGTGATCCCTCAGATCCATGGCAGCAGACACGACACTACATATATAATCATACCCCAGTTCCTCCAGTTTACAGTGAGGATCCTCCAGTCCAGCACAGAGACGCTTCACTCCCGAGTCTCTTAGATTATTCAGAGACAGATCCAGTTCTCTCAGGTGTGAGGGGTTTGATCTCAGAGCTGAAGTCAGAGCAGAACAACCTTCATCTGTGACGCCACAATATCTCAACCGTAGAGAACAATGACACACTCTTCACTCTTCACTTCACAATGTTTGATGCAAATTTTACTGTGGTAAAATAATAAAATCTGTTTTTTTGGAATATGCATGAAACATAATGTATATGCACATGAGAAATGGATACTTATGAATATAAATTGCCAGCCCACAGCGTCAAAGTAAATTTTCATTAAAAAAATCATAAAAAAATCAATGTAATAATAACATTTTTGGAGAAATAGGTCATTTGTACATTTACATACCTGTTACAGTAAAAATACATTATGTAGTCAGTGTGTACACACCATGATTCCACCTTTCATTTGGTAATCAGTAGAGGACATTAGTGTATTTATTTCATATCAATCGGACCCAAACATACACAAGCTTTCAAATACACTTAACATATATAAATATATATAGTATAGTTACTAATAGCAGTGTAGATGCAGGGTTTTCCCTACCTTACAAATTTCCTTTACGGCCGCCAAAACGATTTTCTGTCCCGGCCAAAGCCTTAATTTGATGTGGTAATTGGTTGCTTTTGAGTGAAGCAGGCTACAGACGGAGTGACGGAGAGAACGAGCACAGCGCCCCCCCCCCTCCGCGCAGCAAATCGCACCTCGTCTACCTTCAGTTCTGTCTTTACTCTCTCCCTCGCATCAAAAATCAACTGATCCTAAAGGTCGGAAGACCGAATCCATGTTTCACGTGGCTGCATTCGGAGAATATCTTTTCCTGAATTACCGCTGAGGTGTGAATTGCAGTCAAAAAAAAAAGTTGCCTTATCTTTCTTCTCTTTACAACTTGTGACAAGTATTCCGCACATGCAGCTGACATAACGTTAAATAAACGAAAACAAATCTATCCAGTTATGAAGTGTTTTTGTGTGTGTGTGTGTGTGGTGTGTGGGTGTGTGTGTGTGTTGACAAATCTTTCGGGCGATGTCCTAACATCGAGCATTCCCACACACAACACGCCCGGGCTAAAGTCCGATTCGGCTGCACTCCAATGAACGTCCTTTGAAGCTCTATTCATTATAATAAATGGTTACAAGCAGTTGGTCTGCCCGTCAGTGTCGAATCAGTGTATTACAAATCAATACTTCTTAGAAGAACATACACCTCTGAAATGCGAAAGTAAGTGTTCTACCCCCCATTTAGCAAGAGGTTTAGTTAAATTTAGTGGGTGCCTTAATAATCCACAGTATGTATCAGGCCTATGACAATGTGTAGTAAATTACCTATAAAAAATCATTTAGTTTAAAGTTAGACTGGAGTGAGATGAAACTAGATTCACAAAGTTGAATCAAGTTGCTAGCTAGCTGCTAATTGTATTAAATTTTATTTATATGGTAAAAAATTACACTATTACACCCTTTAACGCTACGTTATTTAATGCTAATACTTTTTTAATTGATATGATTATACTAAAATAATTATCAGGTCTATCAAAAAGGATTTTATCTTTCAAAACTATGAAAGCCAGTCGGAAAAAAAAAAAAAAATCACAGCTTTTTTTTTTTTGCAAAGAGGGCAAGAAAGGGATGACAGTGAGAGTGACAGGTAATATCTGTGTCTGATAATTGCATAATTTGTAAATAGATAAATTGTGATACCTTTGACATTTCAAATATACTTTGGTATCGATGATGTTTAGATGTAAAATAAGTAATCGCTTTATTTTACTATCTAGCCTGACAGTGATAGTTTCCTTTTTTTTTCATGAATAAATAGGACAAGAAAAAAATTACAAACTGTTTCTTTGTATGTATTTTAAATTTAACATTTATTGTCATATTGGCTTGCGGATCTGTGGGTACTAAGGGTACTCTTGCTGTTGTGGATGACCATTCGGTCACCACCACCAAGACCACTTTTGACCCAGGAAACAACCCTGAGATGCTGTGTGAATTAGAAAATCCTTACACCGTATATTTGGATTTCTCCGGTTCTCTCTTAATAGTTTAAATTTTATAATGCATTAGCTTTGTCGATTCCACTGGTTCACATTTAAAAATATGTCGCAAACATATCAGACGGCTATTGAAAGCAAATTCGTTCTCTGTAGCAGGTTGACTTCCAGAACTCGCGACAGTTGCCCCTGTGACCCACAGCTTCACGCAGCGCCGTGACTCTAAACGTGCAGCGCCAAGTTGATTCATGAATCATAGCCAATCTATATTGCATCTTGTCTTTCTGTTTTCGGTCCCCAATTAAGACCCTCTTATAATATTGACGTTTCCTGTATCATTTTACAGGGCCCGTCAATTTAAATGTTTAACTGAAGACTTTTTAAGGACCACGGAAACCCTTAGACATAGTTTCCTTCATTTGCATTTGGCAAAAATCTTTGTTGACGATGCATGTATCTTTGAAACTTGAGGAAAGTGCAACTCTGGCGTCCCTGTTGTTTGTGTTTTAGTTGATGTGATGATGATTTAAATACAGATTTCCAAACACTACAAACAGTGTCCCTTGAACTTGGTACAAAGATCATCTATTTACCATCTTGACTGGAAAATGCTTTCTGTTTTCATGAGTCAGTTTTTTATTTGTGTTGCTAATGTTAGTGAATGTTTACATTAGAGTGCAGGTCCTACTACACTGAAATTATATGGGAGCGTCTGGAAACTAGCGACCTCTCCTGGTTGAAGACAGTATTAACATCATAAACTGAAAGCAGTCTTTATGGCTTACATTTCAAATTTTTTAAAACTGATCACCCGATCCAGCGGGCCGTACTAAAAGACATCGCGGGTTATATACGGCAGTTTCAGTTTCTTATAAGCAAAAAATGGGATGCATTAGGCCCCCTTTTGTGGGCTGTCAACGTCACTTTATCGACACTTTTCTTTGATGATGAATCAGCAGCCGAGGGTTTTTCGTTGGATGAATTCTCCAGAACCCCCAGATGACCAGTCCACCCCTGCATGTAGCGCGTCACACTAAGATTATTATATAATTACAGCACAACCGTTGTGAATTTTATACAGCACTACCAATCTCAGATTTGGATCTCGCGAAACACATGGTCGTCCTTCAGAGGCGGAAAAACGGAAATACGTCCCTGCAAATAGTCTGTCTTATGTTTAATCACACTATTCATGACACAGCTAGCTTTATAGTGCTATTTTGATCTGTATGAATATGTACAGGAGTGGTGTGTTGTGTGTGTGTGTTGTGTGTGTGTGTTCATCACTCAAGGAAATAAAACTGAGATCACCTACACTGTGAAAATATTCATATAGTGTAAATTGTGGCAGATAGTACTTACACCTCAATGTATTGCAGTGCTTTACAAAACATGGAATAACATATTCTTTATATGTTTCTTTTGATTATAAACGGGGTTCTTTAGGTTTTCCCTTTTGTTTATTCCTAAACCCCCCCCTGTCCTAATCACATAAAGCTGCGACAGTAAACGTTTGAAGCTGCAGGGAAAGAGACTCCCTTCTGATTTGGGGGGAACAAATGGCTGCATGTGATGTTTCCCAAACTCGATCAAGGGGGAACCACAATAATTTCAATTTATACATGTTAGCGTTTTTTTTCCATTTTTTGAAATTTTCTTATGTTTTTTAATATAAACACTTTCCTGAGCTAATATAAAATGGAATAAAGAGAAAAAAAGCGATTTGCTGGGGTGGGTTCCTCAAAACCACTTTTCTTTCTTCAACTGACTGGTTTTTTTAGAAATTTTTGTCTGCTAACAGTCAACCCTTTTAAAACAAGACGGCTTAAGCATTAGTGTAACAAAATCCATTTAAAAGGTTTTTGCTAAGCAGAAAAGTTTTCTGCCCGGTTCCACAAAATGAAAAAGAAAAAAAGACACAAAATTTTTTCTTTCTGTATCTCTGGATTTTATACAGCTATGTGTTTTTGGGTTTTTTGGTGTTTGTTTTTCATTTCCCAAAATTTTACAGTGTGTCAATTAATCTTCCCGTTTCCCCATTTTGTGAGGACCTCCAGACAGAACAGAGACTCTTTCCTGAATCTCCTGATTATTTTTCCCGAGACGATCCAGTTCTCCCCAGGTGTGAGGGGTTTGATCTCAGAGCTAAAGTCAGAGCAGAACAACCTTCCTGGAGCCCAAATATACAACCGTGAGAAAAGACACACCTTCCCCTCTCAGATCAGATCATTTTAGCGTGAACCATTAGTAAAGAGTAATCAAATCTTTAAAATGACATTTAAAGAGCTCTTGAGGTTGGAATTTTTAGACATTTTATTTCATTTTTTGAAACTTTATTTTTTGAATACACAACTATGACATGCGCAGGCTGTGGAAGAAGCCGGCTATCGAACCTTTTAAATCCGTCGATAAAACAAAAAAAGACACAGATGTGCAATCCCTTGGGCATTTGTTTGTTCACAGTTTGTTTACTGTTCAACCCGTCTATCCATGTATGGAACCTTTGGTAGTATAAACACAAGTAGCCCTGCCCGGGTGTTGTTACGCGTCCGGTTGCTAATGGAAAGTAAAACACAGGCTTCATAAATTTTTTAAAACAGGGTTTCTTAACCACAAAAACAGCATTTCGGATGAAAAAAGGGTTTTCATAGAATGCATTTTTACAGGGTGTGGATAAATAAATTGTCCGCCCTGTTTGTAAAGCAGAAATGTTTGGACAGTGAGCATGTACGATTGGTCAGGGGTGGTTATCTGATTGGTTGAGCAGCGGGGTGGAGCAAAATGAATGCCGGGAAAAAAGTTGTGTTTGTAGAAAAAAATATTTTTGGAAATGGTTTTTATTGCAAATTCACTTTTATTTTGGATTCTTTATTATTTGCAATTTTTTAATTTTTTGTTAATTCTTTAATTTCTTTGGGTATTTTTTTTTATTTGTAATTATGCAAAAATTTCTATCTCCATGTACCCCAAATATCAGTTATTAAAATAATCAATTTTCCCCCCGCTAATTTTTATGTTACAGTAGGTGGACACCCAAAAACGTTATTCTCCCCCCTTTGTCCGCCGCCGCGGGTCGCAAAGGCTTTTGCAGCTTTTGACCACGGGGGGCCCTTTAATACAAGTTTTCAAACAAGGCATCAAAACTTTTTTCGCAAATGAGTCAGTTTTGCCCCTGAGGGTTAAATTTTCCCTGCAGCAGGAAAATGAAAGAAAAACCTATAGTTAAATTTTTAATTTCGAGAGGTTTTGGAATTTATGAAGTTATGTGCTTTTCTTAAAACAATTAAAAGCAGGATAATTCAAGCCTGTGCCTGAGCCGGCTTATTTTTTCTCTAAGCTACAAGTTTACCCCATATTTTAGATTTGAAAATTTTAATAGGGTGCGTTTTTTATATAATAAAATTATGTGTTATATTATTCAAAATAAATTGTGGTTTTTTTTGCATCAGAGCTTTAAAAAAGTGGTACCCTATTTTGTGAGCTAGGCTCATGGATTTTATGCAAAATGTCAAATTCTTATATTGGGCCCTATTTTTTAATTTAATTTTAAATTCCCTTTTAAAACAAATGCATTTTTGTTATTCGTTACCTGTCCTCTATTTGACAAAAATTTCTTGGGAAAATTAGTCTGACATGTTTAAGAAATTGTGCGTGTTTAAAAATTTATTTTTTTTATTTAGAAAAAGGGGGACTTTTTAAAATTTTGCCCCATTTTTAGGCCTAATTAAAACAAGAACGAAAAAATTAAACCCTCCCGATTTAGAAAACATTAAATTCAAGAAGGAGGGAAAATTAAAACGCCCCCCCGATTAAACTCAAGTTCTCTTTAAAATCCCCAAAGTAAATGATAAAAAAGGCTCATTAATAGACAACTTCAGGTTTTTAAGGGGGCCGGTTTATTTCCATAGAATTTAAAAAAAAAAAAAAAATGCACCCGCTTTTTAAATGCAGGTTTTAAAAGTCTCGTGCAAGATTTTGGGGCCCCGGGGTGAGCTGGTGTTTTTTTCTTATTACAAATCTTGTTTGGTTTTTTTGGGAAATTCATGTAAAAAATAATTTTACGTTAATGCATATGCAAAAGTGAATAATTTTTCATATTAAGTGTTTGTGCGAAAATTTTATGGCATGCAGGACGGGGGCGCCCTTAGATCACTTAAATTTTTTTTCCTGTAATAAATTAATTAAAATTGGGTGTCTACATACAAGAAAATTTTCTAAAAAGCAAAAGTTTTTTAACGAATAAGTTCAAAAAAAGCATTAGTAATCGTGAAGGTTGTATTTTTTTAAAGGCGTTTCATGTGGAAGATCGCATGTAAATTTTCATCTTGCAGGACAAAAAAAAACATTTGTTTATTAAAAAATAATTAAAATGTCCCTTTTTTTCCAATTATTAGGCTACTTCGCCGTGCTTTGGGGAAAAAATTAAGCATGTCTTGGGGGGGAAATAAAGGCATTATGGATTATAGATGTACAGTAATAAACCTGCGATTAGTGAATAAGACAAAAGACTGTAACTAGAAAAATCTTCTGGGAGGCAGACCCATTTAAAAAGCCTTGAACCCTGTTAAAATTTTTAAAAAATTTTTTCGCGTTTTCATAAAATTTTTCTTTTGACGGTCTGTAATGGAGAGTGCCTTTAAAATATTTTCCCCTTAAACACAAAAACGAAAATTTAAAAAAAATATTATATTTTTTTTTTTTGAGTGGCCAACCTTCTCTGCAGAATCTTGCTTTGGGTTTTTGCTTTTAAATAGGTACAAAAAAAAAAAAAAAAAAAATAAAAAAAAAAAATAAAGTCCAAAAAATCCAAAATGTTTTTTGCTGGAGCGGCGGATCGGGACACCGGGAATTTTTCCCTTTCCCCTGGTCTTCTTTCCGGCGCCGCTGTCGTCGATAGGCTGACGTGCAAAGGGGGATGAACTCGAAATTTAAATTTGGGTTTTTGAATCTGAATCGGCGGTTGGGGTGAAAAGACACCACCCAGACCCAACTCAGCGGCATGCAATGGTATATCCCGAGGCAGGCTTCATCTTAGAAAAAAGTTAAAAAAAGGAGCGTTAAGCAAAAGGGGGGCAGGCGGGAATATAAAAAAGCGCCCCCCACAGGCATTAAGTTGAGCAAAATCCCCGCCATGTTCCCAATAAAGGGGGCGGTGGTCAGCATACATTTAATTTTATTTATAGGGGTGGGGGGGTTTTACTGAAAAAAATCGAACTGTTGGTTCTCCACACCGGTTGGCCGCGCTGGAACTGTTAACTTAAATTGACAAAAATTGTAATATGGTTTTTTATAAAAAACAGTAAAAAAAACAGGGTTAGTTAATATAGTTTTGTTGAGGGTGAACATTTGGTTCCCCGACATTACAACAACAGCGATGAAAAAAAAAAAACCGTGGCCAAACCCTCATCTTGTTTAATCATACGAACATGGACTGCATTTTTTTAAAGTGACGTCTTTATATTTTCGAACGCAACAACAAAAAATCACTCCGCTTTGATTGAAAAACTTTTTTAACTTTTAAAAAAGATTTTTCTTTTTAATTTTTGTCCCAAAAAGCAATGGTTTTCATTTGTTTCTTTTTTCAATTTTTGTACCCAAAAACTTGCTTACCCACCTAAAAAAACCCGAAAAATCAGTTTTTTTTTTTGTGGCTTTACTCTATTGTATTTATTTTTGTGTTGCTTGGTTAGAATATTCTTAAAATATGTAAAATTATATTTTTTTAAAATATCGTTTTTTCCCTAAAAATAAATAAAAGGTTTGCGAAACAGGACTCTAAAAGTGAAAAAAAAACGGTGAAAAAAATTTAACTGTTCCACCCCCTTATTCGTTTTAAATTTGAGCGGAGTTCATCAAGACTTACAATAATACAAACTTTTAAAAAAAAAAACAAAAAAATTTTTAAGATAGAAGTTTTTTAAAAGGGATCTTTATGACAAACTAGCCACTTTTTAAAAATGGTGACGTTTTTTTTAGTGAAATTGACCAGAAATTTTGATTTCCCTTTTTGTCTACAAAATTGTCTATCTACAATGTTTTTTTTATTTATTTTGAAGGTGGGAAGGAAGCAACAGTAGCATAGTGCTCCAAAATGCCCTGCGTTAAACAAAGAGGGGGGACAGTTTGCTTTTGAGTCGGCAGGAACCCTTCGGGTAAAAAGCTATAAGCAAAAATAAAATGCGGTTTCTCTTAGAAAAAATGTGTTTATGATTTTTAAGATCATCAGTAGTAGGACTGTGCTGGGGGCATCAAATTTAGGCTGCACAATTAATATAGAAATTTAAAGTGCTTATTTTTAAAAGCGAAACTGTGGCGAGTGAGAGAGGAGGGGTTCGGGAAAGATGTGGTGGATTTAGTGAGTTTTTTAGGGTTTTTTTTTCCTTTATTATGTATGGTAGTTACCTGTTACATCAATAACAGGGGTTTGCCTCCAGTTAGCGTTGGGGACACATGAATTGGGGGGTGGTGACGCCCCAAAAGAGGTGGCCCGGGGTGGGGGCAAATTCCCCCCGATTTTCGTCCCAGTCGCCACTGGTCTTCTGTAACATGTGTATTCCCAAATCTAAAAAAACCTATAAAACTCTAAAAAGGGTCTATGATGTCGGCCTGTTTGGGGTTTTAGAAAAACAAAAAAGAGGTTAAATTTTTGGAGAAAAGGTACATTCTGTGGTTTTTTTTCATAGTCTAAAAAAATATTGTTTAGGAAACAAAAAAAATTAAACAAAGTTTCAAAATTTTTTTTTTTTTGAGTTTAAGGCAACTTCCCCTGAAGTTTAAAAATAATAAACTATATGGGTAACATTAGTCAACATTTGGGAATTTTTAAAAACCTTTTTTCAAAGTTGCCCTAAAAACCCAAAAAAGAGTTATCTAAACCGTTCTGCAAGTTTGAACCCCCATAAGACCGCCATATGAAAGCCAAGAGATTCACACATTTTTATCAACCCCAAAGAAAGAGACCCCATCCCCCTCCAGCTGGTGGTTGTTTTGGGTGCGGGGGGCGGTGTGTTTATGTTACTGTGCGAAACCTGGGACTCCGCAGCCTTTTGTATTTTTATTTTCCGGCCATTTATTTTTTTCACAAGACCCTAATAATAACAAATTATCAATTGAAAATTTAATTCTTTATTTTACGAAAAAATCTTTGTTATTTGTGAACGTAGCATTTGCGGAAGGCTTTAAGACCAAGCGGAGTCCTTCATCAGCTGCTCCCGCTTCACAGGCGCGGGACTCGCGCTAATGCCCCCGCTTAAAAGTCCGCAAGTTTTGATTTAACTAAATCAGTTTGAGCGAATACAAACTTACTGATCATGAGCCCAACATTTAGCAAGACAGAAAAACATTCAGTCTACCTGGAGGAAGAGTTTTTTCAATGTAAGTTAATGCTGTTAAAAGAGAGTAAATAGAGAGAGAGAGAGAGAGAGAGAGAAATGAGAGAGAGAGAGAGAGAAATGAAAAAAAAAAAAAAAACCTGT
Organism: Cyprinus carpio; assembly: GCF_018340385.1. NCBI lineage: Eukaryota > Metazoa > Chordata > Actinopteri > Cypriniformes > Cyprinidae > Cyprinus > Cyprinus carpio. Next base: position 42,826,508 of record NC_056599.1, read on the forward strand.
TGGCTATTCCTAAATTTGGACCTCTTTATATTGAAGTACAAATCCAAACACCAAAACCCAAAACTCTCAGTTTTCTTTCATTGAAAAGTTGCATTTTGTTTATTCACAGGCTATATGGTTGAAATAATATTTTAGTTCAAAACTTTAAATGCCTTTGTTTTAAAAAAATGCTTTATTGGCTACCGTTCGTAGACCTTCAGTTTTTATGCTTAACATCCCATAACATTTTAATTCACCCGTATTTCACTCCTAAAATCACTAACCTTTAAAGTCACAATTCTAAAAGGGAAATTTACTCAGGCCAATGGCACTTTTATTTTCATTATGTTTTTTTTTTAGAATAATGTAGCTTACATAAATAGGTGAAACAAAAAAAAATATGGGAAAAATATTTGATCGTCCTTATTTTTTCCCTATTTTTAAAGAATAAACACTTATTTTCTACAAGAATAAACATGAAACATTTATAATTCATAGAAATAGTTTAAGCATTTAAAACCTTTTTAAAAAACTTGAACTTCAATATATTTAATGACTTTAAAATCTCAAGGAGTTATAAGTTAAAAAGGGTAAAATGTCACAGTGCATGTTAAATAGCCTAAATGAATTGTGTTAACAATATAATTGAACAACAATTAAAATTTCGATTTTTTTTTAAATGAACAATTCCTGTATAAAATGGGGACGGGCAACCTTTAGATCAAACATTTTAATAGTCCACAGCTGAGCAACGCGCGAGGCGGGTTTGAGCGTGCAAAGGAATGTGCTGCCAAAGTCATTTTCAGATGCAATGAAAAAAAAAAAAAAAAAAAAACCCTGGATAGCCTAATTTAGGCCCAGACTCTGTTCCTAAGTATATAATATTATAATTACCCCACAGTAACAAAATTTAACCGATTAATCGCCTATTTTCGTTTGCTGCATGTATTTATTTATTATTTATTTTTAAAAAGTTTTGGGGAGGAAAAAAAATAATAATCATGTAAGTTGCTTTTTATTACATTCAGAAATAATAACGGCTGGGCTAAAAAAGTAAATGTGCAAACAGGATATTTTTGTTCTTTTCACTTTAAAACCCAAACCTTTTAAATTTTAACAAATTTATCAGAACAGAACAATAATTACAAATTTTAAAAATTTAATGGATAAATAATTTGCAGATAAAATAATATAGGTTAGCTAAAAAATGGGCGGGCGTAAACGATTTACGATTAAGAAGTGAGTTTACTCGTTTTTTTTTTTTTTTTTTTTTGAATGAAAAATCGGTTTTTTTTTTTAACATCCCCCGACGCTCCACCGGGCCCCCTAGTTCCGATTGGGCTCAACCCCCCAGGCGTTTGATAGAAAATGCCCCGAGCAGAGTTTTTTTCCGGGCGGGATAGGCGAGGGGATTTGACTGGGCGAGGAGCGGAGTTTTTAAAAGTGGGGACGTCGTTTTTTTTCATCGCTCCAGCCCCGCCCCACCGGTAAATATGCAAACAGCCCGTAACAAACTGATATTTACAAAAATTACGTTAAAAAATTTTAGCTTTTCTTGATAAGGGATCTTCAAATCGAAGATTAAAAGCGAAATAACGAGGGGAAGTTATAGGTATTTAAAGGAGTTTGTCTGCCCTTTTTATGAATTTTGGGTTTTTAAGATGTTTTAAATGATACGCAAATTCACAACTCGTTTTTCGAAAAAAAAGATTCAAAAAAAATGTAATTACGTATTCATTGTGTTGATTTGAATGATTTGAAATCGTGAAATGCATCGATCGTAGATAAAAAAAATGCGAAAATGAATCTATTTACACAAAAAAAATTTTGCACAGCAGAAAGGCAGCAATATCCCTTTAAATCGCCAAGTTATTTTTTGGATGGGTGGGAAAAAAAAAGTTTGCACACAATACCCTAATCCCTTTAAAAAATACGTTTTTTACTTTTTTTTTTAATAAGGTAAATTTGAAATAACATTAAAACATCTGAAATATTTAGCCACCGGGCCGGTTGGTGTTTCTGGTATCGAGTGAAGCTGAATTGGTTGATAAATGCTCCGGGCCTTGAGGAATAGTTTGCGGCTCGCTCACTCCATGCTGCTGCGGGTAGAGGGATGTTTCTAAAATAGACAGACTTCGAGCAGCTCAAACAGCATATGGCAAAAACAGCTGCAGCAATGCTTTCGTTGAAGCTGACTACCAACAAACAACAAGTGGTGTTATACTGTCTATTTTGCAAGTATTTATATAAGAAAAATGATGCTGGTTTTAACAGTTTAATCTAAACGGCTCTTAACCAGGTGGATGGTTAAGTGCGTGATGGGCTAGTATTAAATTAAAAAAATAATAATAATAAAAGGTCTTTCCAGCATTAAGGTGTGTGCTTTTTTTTAATCATCTTCTTGGTTGTAAATTTGACTTTGTTAAATAATAAACAAGGTATTATAGTAAAACTTGTTTTTGTTGATCAATTTCTTTGTCATTTGAATATTGTAGGGGGGCAAAAAAATGATTTAAATCGTGTCGGATTTTTAATTGAAAAAAATGAGAATTTATTTTTTTTTTAGGCCATATGTAGCCCAGCCTACTATAAACAAACAAACAAACAAAAGGAATAATAATTTCGCGAACCATAAGGTAAGGTTGGGCTCTCGTCCGAGGAGAAATCCAAACGTTTCCATATTCGTGATGTTGCCTATTTCAAGCAACTATTATTCATTAGGAAAAATAGGCTTTGTAGTTCACGCGTTTCAGTATCGACGAAAAAAAAAAATCATAATTAACAAAAATATGCCAAAGTGGACCGCTGCTCGCGCCGAATGGCACTGTGAACGACTACTGTTCCAATGAATGTGCGCGAGGCACAAGCGCGATCAAACAGCTGAAACAGAAAATGGCTATACCTTGGTCACACAGTACAATTAAAAATGCAAAGTAAGTTACAGCCGAAAATCAAGAATAGTTAACAGGAAATTAATCATAATTATTAAGCAAATGCTGGACTGCTCTACTTCATCTGCAAATGGGTCCTGGAAGGATTTTTTAAACCACATACAAACCAAATGAAAACATTTTACTTTTACCCATATATATAGGCCTTATATTTAATCGTGGACTGTTTAATAAACGAATAGCAAGCATAGTGAAATGCCTTTGATGTAAGGTATGCTCATATCATTGTATAATTTTTGATTAGGATTTAGCTTTAAGGACTATCCTACATTTTGAAATTAACTCATATGTACATTTTTTAATGGTGTTTTACAGATGGTAACAATGGTTATACCATCGCACGAGCAATTTATGTGGGAATTAAGTTTAGCACTCCTTCCTTTAGATCTCATTTTACAATTGAAAGCATTCAAACGTCTTCGCAATAGTCCGTACACCTGTGCCAGGCCACCTGGCTTTGTTTGGGGTGATAGTTTCGACCAAGGACCGGGCATAATGGCCTCCGGAAGAAGCATGACTGTCAATACTATGAAGTTAACAGCGACTGGAAGTTGCTTGTGCAAGAAGAGTATTTGCTGAATCAAGCTGCTAAAGGAGTGTTTTCTGCTTCCTCCTGATCACTTCTGAAGCAGAACAGCAGCGGAGAGCAATGAGGAGACGAGGAGAGAGATGACATGACATCAGCCAATCAAAAACAGTGCAACATTTATCATAAACCCAGTGTTTCTGACACCAAAAATAAATTTCATCTTCCCAACCATCATTTTCCCCCCCCCCCTGTTTTGCAAAAAAAAAACACCCCCCAACCTTCCCTGAACAGCAAAATACAATTACTCAGCAAAAAAATCAATTTTTTTAGACAAAAATAAGAAAGTCTTTTTGTTTTTCCCTGAAAGAAAAAGTAAACCCATTTCTGGCAAGAAAAATAATAGTTTCCCTTTGAATTATTATATTATTTTCTTACCTCATTGGCAGCTATTTTTGTTTTTATTCTGAGTAAAAACTAACAGACTTTTGATACATTTTTCAGAAAACAAGTTTTAAAATCTTATTCATTTTGCTTCTCAAGTAAATGATCTTTATTCAGGAAAGTTTAGATATTTGTTCTAGAAAAAAGATAAAAATATAAGAAAAAACATTTTTTGCAGTGA